>NC_056743.1:1460881627-1461181627 GCF_019279795.1 Protopterus annectens
GGTCTGCAAGGCTATGGAGCGCATCATCATGGAACTCATTAACAGAGACATTGAGAACCTCCAAACACTGGACTCAACCCAGTTCAGCTTTGTTAATGGCAGATCATGCCTCCTAAACCCGGTGAACTTCTTTGAGACAGTTACCATGGCTATAGACAAGGGAAAGGTGGTACACACAGCCTACCTAGACCTCGCAAAGGCCTTTGACACCATTCCCCATTCTAGTATTATAGACAAGCTCACCAGCCTGAACATAAACCCCTATGTCACAAGATGGGTTGCCAACTGGCTCACAGACAGAACCCACATGGTAAGAGTTGCGGGAGCTAGGTCTGACTCTAAACCAGTTACAAGTGGCATTCCTCAGGACTCATTCCTAGAACCGCTGCTGTTCAGCATATACTTCTCAGAGGTACAGGCAAGCACAGGAGGACTATGACTGACCAAGTTTGCAGACGACTGCAAATTAGGGGCTATAATTGACTCTCCGGCTGACACAGACATCCTCCAAAAGGGTCTCACTGAGACACACTCCTGTTGTCAAAATCATGGCCTCAAGCTAAATGCCAAAAAGTGCATAGTCATCCCCTTTGGAAAAAACAAAGTACCCACAAACTACCACATAGGTGGTAGTCCCCTAAATACGGAAGACGTAATAAGGGATCTGGGGACCCAGTAGAAAGTAAACTCCTTTGATAATCACATTGCCAAAGTGGTTAGAAAATCCTTCTATATGGCACACTTTATCACAAAAGGGTTCGCATCCAGATCAAAAGAGGTCATTGTGCCCCTCTACTCATCGTTCATCAGACCCATCATAGAGTACAATGCCACATTTGGGATGTATCTTACAAGACACCTGCAACAGCTGGAAAGACCACAGAAGTACCTCACCAAGAGGATCATTGGCCTCAAACAGATGCCCTTTGCAGCTCGACTGAAGAAAATCCAGCTGTACTGGAATTGCATACCGCCTACTCAGAGGTGATCTCTGCCTGACATACAAGGCCATGTCCAACCCAGAACTGATCGACATGCTCCACCTAAAGAAAAGCTTATCCCCTCGAGCTACATGCTCTAGGGATCTAAACCTCACCACAACAATAAATAGGATGTGCTGGAGGGATAGATTCCTGTCACAGAGACTTCCCATGCTTTGGAACAAGATTCCAATCTACATTAGGCAGAGCTCCTCGCTAGCACTCTTCAAGAGAAACCTTGACGAGTGGATGGGAAACAGAAAGTTTACCCTGGGGATCACTTCAGTGGCTCTGCTAGAAAGAGGCACAGGGAACTAATCTAAGGGGGCGGCAAAAGAAAACACATTCTGGCTAGGCTTATAAATACCTTTGGGCAGATAGCCTAGTACCTACCTATGAACCTATGGAGTTCACAGACCACGTCTGGAAAAACACTTATATGCTGCTAAGTCTGTTATGAAACTTCTACTGTAGTTACTGATAGACTGGAAAAAAGTGTCACTAAACTGTTAATGAAAAAAATATGCTACAACAATGAAACCTTGAAGTTAAGCTGGCTGCTGTACTTGAAACTGTACTTGAAAAAGTTACTCACTACTGCTATCTCTGATCATGGACCTCCAGAGTAGGTGTTGGGTTCTGAGAATTGTTTTTCCTCTCGCCAAGCAAGCCTGCTCAGTCACCATTGTAAGAAATCAGAGTTCTGTTACCAGAGTTGCATAATAATAATTTATTGTAGGGAGTAACATTTAATATAATAGCAGCAGATCAAATGGTATATAGCAGCATTAATATAGCAAATAACTTAAAGCACAAAAGTAATTCAGTAATGATATCTGAATAAGTCTTGTACCAGAGTTTAACTAACTTATCTGTCCTAAACGGTTTACCTTTACAAAGCCGAATCACAGTGGTGAGAATGCTCATATGAGAGACTTGTAACCATGAAAGTGAAAACAGCGACAGTCCCTAATGTTCGAAAATCATCAAATCAAAAATCAGATTCGCTGATTTTTGAACATTAATGTCAAAACAAAAATGTAATAAAGTTCAAAGCAGGGGGCAAGCCCACACCCCTCTTCTTTAATATTCTAACTCTGAGATCACACTACAGTGGGGAAAGGGACCATTTCCCAATCCCCACTAAAGGGTAATCCGCCCCAAAATGCTGAATGTGCAATGAGCAAATGTCAATGTGCATTCGCTCATTGCACATTTGAACATTTTTCCGTTCGGCGTTTGCGAACTTCGCAAACTGTCATTCGGACAATTCATGTTCACCCTTTTGCAAGATGCACAAATGAAGGTTAACCATCCTAAACATACATATTACATTAATTCTGTCTATTAACTTTCTTCAGCTAACTGTATCCACCCAACTCATTACAACTGAGTACGCCTCCAGGTGTTTCTGCAGTTACCTCCTCCTGCACCTCTAGAAGTCAAATATTGCTTGCTCATATTAGAATTAATAATTCCAAAACCATACAATATGAAGGTATTAGAATATTTTATCTTGAAGCATGCATGATGGCAAACACAATTCTATTGATATTTGACCTCTGACAAGGAGTATTTGTTAGAAATGCAAGGTGATAACTTAATGTATTTAAAGGCTCAAGCCACACCCACTTGTAGTTAAAAGTACACATTCAAAAGAGCTGTACTGGAGGGAATGAGTTAACCATGATTCTTAGCCCTTGTCTCGCAGGTGCCTAACAGTCTGTTCTTTATTTAGCATTCCATTGCAAGTACACATATCTTTCCCTTGAGAAAGGAACAGACTGTAGCTTTTCCTTGAGAACTGTTATACTGTGTTTCCCAGAAACTGTATGCATAAATGAAAACACAAACCTGACTCTGTATTTTCAGGTCTGTTCTAATATGTATTCTACCTTATGACTAACAACTACTTTTAAATGAAAAATCTCAATCTAACATACAGGATGGTGGTGGGAGAGCACACTAGATATGTACTTATTCACATGCTGACAATGTATTTGTACAAATAATTTGAGGAAGTTTTGATATTTACAATATCAAGAGTGTGTGACAATAACTTGATAATAGTGTTTAGCCAATTTGAGTGAATCGAGTGTTTCATACACACACTTGTATGTAAAGTGAAGCGCTATGTATGTGGTGTAATTTTGAGAGGGAGGAATGTTGCAGAAGGAAGTTAGGAATAAGAGGGTTAGGTAGGGAAGGTTAGGTAGCAGGTGCAGACATATAGGACATAGTTGTGATGAGAGACACAAAACATTGGGGTGCACCATGATTGCGGGTGGAGATGGGACTTCTGAGGTGCATCCTCATCCAACATGAGTACAGTGGGAATCTAGTCCTCACCCTCTGAACTGTTGAAACTGTCTCCTGTCCTGGGCACTTTGGACAGTGTTGGATGGGCCAGTGATTTAGCAATTTACTCCAGAATTTGTTACATTCTCTTGATGCAAGCATTGCGGGATTTCTCCAGTATCTCCTTGACCAGCACTGTTGGTGCTTGTTGGGTGACTTAGTCACCACCTCCACTAGCACTACTCCCAGTGTGTACCAGTTCACTAGCCCCTGGGGATGAGGTACGTGATGCAGGTAGTGCATGAATTGTCAAGGTAATGCTGCCAGGCTGTGACCTAGAAGTGCTGAGTGCTTGAGCTGCCTGCGGTGGTGCTGTTGCAGCCACCTGTTGAGGGATGATGGTCCAATCCCCCATGGCTGGTGCAGCTCCTGTGCTGGTGGCCCTTCAGGTTGCAGCGGGAATTATAGTCCAAATGTCACTAAAGGAAAATAAATAAATACATAAATAAATAAAGACATAAAAAGAATATAGGGTGGGGGTGGGGTAGACATAGAAAAATATCGTAAATGTGATGTAATTGCAATATATCCTAGTCCATGTATATTCAACATAACTATTTGGATTTGTAACATCCACATATGAATGTGAAGTCATACATGTGTGTTAAAGTACACATTCATTTAACTGATATTATACAAATTATGCAAATAGTGTGACTATTGCATAATAGGCCATAATTGAGGCCCTTCTCAATATGGAGAACATCGATGTCTGTGCTGTGACAGAAACCTGGTTCAAGGCTCCTGAGAGCACCCCAGCACTAACAGGTTTCACCTCATATCATACGTTCCGGCCCCAAAATCCGGACAACACCAAGAAAGGAGGGGGGGTGTCCATATTCATAAATAAAGGACACCCACACCTCAAGGTTGGTGGCAACGCACGATGCATCGGAGACCATCCAGGTGCAATTAACCATAGGCAAGACTGCTCTGCAATTTGTAGCATGTTACAGGCCACCCTCTCAAACTCAGGAACCTCACATGGCCTTCCTGAAAACATTGGAGGGGATAAATGTATCTCCAAACACCATCATACTAGGTGACTTCAACTACCCTAATATAGACTGGGAACACTACTCAAGCCCGAACACTCTAACCCAAAGATTCCTGGAGTTCATAAACTCAAATGCCATGGAACAACTAGTCACCATCCCCACAAGAGGTGAAAACATACTTGATCTCATCATCACGAACATGGGATCAAAATGTTCAACACCAGAAGTATACCCCTCACTGGTGAGATCAGATCATAAACTAATCTCGCTGGAGGTCCTCATCCCCCCACCTGAAACAAAAAGACCACAGTGAAAAACTTCTCAAAAGCCGATTTCACACTTCTAAAAACTAGTGTGGTCTCCTTTAAGGCCCCTGAGCCAGTGGTAAACATTACTCAAACCGCTGAATCACTTACAAATGCCTTCTACCAGCACCTACAGGACTGCATGGATCAGGCAATCCCAAACAAAACTAAGACTCTCTGTACCAAAGGCAAGCGTCCAGTCTGGTGGACCCCAGCCATAAACAAGCTCTACAACAAAAGGAGGAAGCTACTACAAGATAGAGCAAAATCCTTGAAAGGTAAGACACCTTTGATCATTATAAGTAAAAAACTAACAGCTCTCATAAAATCATCCAAGGCAAATTTTGAGAGAAAAATCACCAAGGACTCTAAAGACAATCATAAGGCCTTCTTTATCTATGTTAGAAACCTAGGAGGAAACTCCCAGATATGCTCAGAATTAGTTCAAAATGATGTGGAAAATTACTGAACCTACACACATTGCTAACATACTGGCTGACATGTTCAGTGCAAACTTCTCCCCCTCCCCCCAAAAGGAGAGATATCTATTCCAGAGGATTGTAGCCCCCCAAACATCTCCAACGCCCAGGTGAGAACTGCCTCACTAAGGCAAAAAACACAGCATCCATGGGACCGGATGGTGTCCCCGGCTGTGTGCTTCATGAACTCAACGAGGAATTAAACCCACAGTCAGGACAGCTGTTTAATCTTAGCCTCACCTCAGGATACGTACCCAAGGAGTGGCGCACGGCGACTGTGGTCCCACTTCATAAGGGCGGTGCCTCCACAGACCCTGGAAATTACCGCCCCATTAGCTTGACAAGCCTTATCTGCAAAGCCATGGAGAGGATCATAATGGAACTCATAAATAAAGACATAGGGAACTTGCAGACTTTGGATCCAACCCAGTTTGGCTTTGTCAAAGGCAGATCCTGCCTCTTAAACTTGGTTGACTTTTTCGAGACAGTCACCAAGGCCATTGATGAGGAAAGGCAGTCCATACAGCCTACCTCGACCTGGCAAAGGCCTTCGACACAATACCCCACTCAGGTATCATCGAAAACTCATCAGCTTGAATGTAAACCCATACATCACAAGATGGGTTGCAAACTGGCTAAGGGACAGAACCCACAGGGTCAGAGTTGCTGGAGCCATGTCAGACTCAAAGCCTGTCACAAGTGGTGTCCCACAGGGCTCAGTCCTGGGTCCACTCTTGTTCGGCATCTACTTTTCTGAAGTACAAGCAAACACAGGAGGGTTATGGCTGACAAAGTTTGCAGATGACTGCAAACTGGGCCATAGTCGAAAACACATCTGACACAGATATCCTCCAGAAGGGCCTCACAGAAAGCGGATAACTGGTGCCAGAGCCATGGCCTGAAGTTAAACGCCAAAAAATGCATAGTCATACCCTTCGGGAAAAACAAGGTTACCCCTAGCTACCATATAGGTGACAATCCACTGAGCACAGAAAAGTCATCAGGGATCTGGGGACCCAAGTTGACAGTAGTCTTTCGTTTGACACTCATGTTGCTAAAGTAGTTAGGAAAACCTTCTATATCACCCACCTGATCATGAAGGGATTCACATCTAGATCAAGGGAGGTCATCGTCCCCTGTACTCATCACTCATTAGACCTATGATTGAGTACAATGCCCCGTTCGGAATGTATCTGACCAGACACCTGATGCAGCTTGAAAGGCCCCAAAGTTCCTCACCAAAAGGATAAAGGGTCTCAAAAATATGTCTTATGCTGCCCGACTGAAAGAACTCCAGCTTTATTCAGTCTCATACCGCTTGCTCAGAGGTGACCTGTGCCTGACATATAAGGCCATGTCAAACCCAGATTTGATGAATATGCTTCACCTCAAAAATCTAGATCCCTCAGAACCACAAGGGCGGGAGACTTAAACCTTGACACGGTTATAAATAGAACGTGCTGGAGGGACAGATTCATCACCCAGAGACTCCCTATGCTGTGGAACAAAATCCCGGTACATGTGAGGCAGAGCACCTCGCTGGCCTTGTTCAAGAGGAATCTTGACCAATGGATGGGAGATCGCAGATATACCCCAGGGATTACTTCAGTGTCACTGCTTGACAGAGGCACAGAAAAATGATAGGCATAGTTTTTATTCAAACTAAAGGGGTGGCGAAAGCCACATAACTATGGGCTAGGCTTATAAATGCCCTTGGGCAGATAGCCTAGTATGAACCTATGAACCTATGAACCTATAAATGATTTATGCATTACAACTGACAGACTGTATATGTGATATGATTAAAGTGTTATTCTATTTAATGATTACCGATTAAAAGTTATTAAGTGATACAGATTAATTGCTGTTGCCTGGATTTGAACCACTGGACATCTACATTTACTGAAACACTGGCTAATGAGATGTTGCAAGAGCTATTTGCCCATGTATGTATGGTTTGCATGTAGAGTATACATACAAACAGGTTCATATATAAATACTAGGCTATCTATTTGTAGATTATTGCAGGTCTGTCCAAAAAAACAAAAGTCAGAATCTGTCCTTGTATCTGTGAGGTAAAGACTTTAACCATTATGCCAACCCCCTACCTTCTTCCCCACCATTGAAAGCATAAGTAGGTTTTAAACCCACAGTCAGATGGCTTCACTCACTACTGCTCTGGTGAATAACCAGTTGAACTAATCAACAATGCAATGCTCATGAATCACTACATCAAGCAATTATGGACTGATGTCCATATAAATGACAACATTATTTTAAAATCAATGCTATTATTAAATGGCTATCAGTCATACCCGAGTCATACTTACCATTTGCCACTTTGAGGTATTTTGGTCTCTCCTGATGTGCCTCCCTATTTTCTTTGCTCTCTGAAAAAGCTACACAGAACAGAAAGCAAATAAATAAATAATGAACGCCTTTTTTGTTAGCAAGTCATGGTATTGTATTGCCTAGTAATGGGTCACTATACTTACTCAGCTCAAGTGGATTGTTGATCTTATAATATTCCTTCCATCAGCAAAGGAAGTCTTGCTCATGCCTTTTCAAATCACAGTAATGCTAATGGCATTGCTCACCACACATAGGTTGGCAGTTGCAGTTGTGACATCCTTTGCGAATCTATTCCAAGTCTCAGCCTTCTACTGTGACCTGGTATAATTTTCCTGCAGCAGCCTTTAGCTGTAACATTTAACAAGGAGTCCAATAAAAATCCTGGGCATCTCTTCTTACTACCTCTGTATTCTAAATTGAGCACAGTACTCACCATAGTCTAGTTTTGCTGATAGTCTGTCATGTCTTCTCAAAGACATCAAGAAAAATGGAAGCGAATTGGTGTCCAGTTTAGATGGACAAACTGGAGAACTGGATTTTTCATGACAGAAAGCACAGGAATTGCATGGAATGAGAAGTGTGTATGATTTCTTCAACATTCACTTTAAGTGATAAACATATCAGTAGGACTTGGCCATGTGTACTAAGTGTACTTACAAATACTCCACAGTGTCTTCACTAATTGCTGCATAACGTTAGTATGACAGTTACAATTCAAATGATATATAGTGCCACCTCAGGGCATGTTCTCTGAGATGGTGGATAGCCTTCATAACATGGATATCGTCACAAACAAATTTGAAGTGAAAATCTCCATGATGGTATTGTCATTCAAAGTTGTCTTTACGTATATTTTATTTAATTATTACACAATGCCTTGGTGGTATATAAAATGTTAAAAATTGTAAGTGAAATCACCTTTGAATTGAACATATGACAAAAAAATGAACTTTCTTATTGTGTTGAACTACTTAGTACAATACTGGTATTTATAGGGTGTAAGTTGAATTATACAATTTTGAAAAAGACTGGATATAGACCTACGTCTGACAACACCATAACTGTTGCACTTTGAGTTGTTCCTTTACTGGAGAAATATTTTGAAGCAAATATGTATACCTGTGGACAATTTTACATTGCATTGATTTTTTTAACATTTTTGGTGCTAAATGATGCATGAAGAAGCCAAGCTTATTTGTACAGCTAATGGCTAAGTTATAGTAACACAGGATATTCAGCAAGTAAAAAATGTCTCAGGGCCACTAACAGAAGATACATCACAATCAACATTAAGATTTGCTTAGCTTGCAGGTGCGTGAGTTGGCATGGACAGTTTTTGTGAAACGTTTGTGTGTGTCTTTGCATGAACTCAATCAAGCTCTATACTAGCAGTACATCCTGGCATGTCAGATAGTTGTGAGACATCCATGGCAGAGTTGTCATTTTAGTGTCATCACTCCCAACCACTGCTTCTGCCAGGAGTGCACTGCCACTTCCAAGTCCCCGGTTTGAAGTTGGGGTGTTACCTGAATGTGAGTGATGTCTGCTGGATGAGCTCTCTTCATGACTACATCCAGGACCAGGATCCCATGGCCTACCACATCTGGGTGTGTACACCTCAATCATTTAGGAAGCAGTGGAAGTAATACCTGTAATAGAGCAGGATATGCCACGGCCATGCTGGCTAACACCAGAAGATGTTCTGGCTCTACAGACATGTGGATGCTGTCCTTCAGTTACAGATATTGGTCAGTGTAGTGTGTCACTTATGATAACCAAGAAAACACTCACACAGTTTATGCAGTCATGCATTTCAGAATGCACCACATTTAGGACTTCCACTATTTCTTCCATGGCCCTGGTGGAATGTGCCTGTGCCTCCATGATGGCCATATACATACATTTATTTATTTATTTATTTTATTTTATTTTACATTTGTTAACCGGGCTAGTCTAACTGGATATATTTCCATTTTCAGTAGAGGCCCGGGGAGAAAAGCTCCACATAGACATAAAAACAATTACATAGGATGCAAAAAAGAGCAGCATAAAAAAAAATAAGGAGGGAATATATAGTATATGGAATTATAATAGGAAAAAAAAAAAAAAAAAAAATTGCACACAAAATTCACGCTTGCACAACAAATGCACACAACATTCTTGAAATAAAAAAAATGCCCAACTTATTTAGCATTATCTAACATTTTAAGAAAGGAAAAGAGAGAAAAGACATTCAAAGACAATGAAGTAAGTAGATTAGTTACTTATATGAACTCCCAGCAGTCAGAGTATTACAATCTGGAGGAGAAGGATAGTAGAGTGGTAAGTGTAATGTAGTGGAGAAATAAAATAGAAGGTAACAGAAGTCAAAGAGATGGAGGAGAAGTGGAATAGTAGAAATATATGGTTTCAGTCTGGGTTAAGGCAGGGACATAGCCAGTGATTTCTAAGGTAAATTCTAAGCTTTTGTTTGAAAAGGACAGGAGATAGAATAGAAGTCAGTTCAGAGGGGAGTTGATTCCAGTGTTTACCAATGGTGTTAGAGAAAAGGGAGTCACCAGCAAGGTTATTGGATTTAGTTAAAGTTACTAGGAGTTTGCTAGAGGAGCGAAGTGAATTCAGGTTAGAATAAGGGGTAAAGAGATTAGAAAGTACAGGAGTGTTGTTAGGCAGATAAAAAGCTCTTTGGATAATGGGAAGTTGGGAAAGAAGCAACATGTTTTTTAATTCAAGCCAGTGTAGTTGTTGTAGGTTCAGGCAGTGATGAGTTCTGAATTGATTACCAGTAACAAATCTCGCTATACTATTGTAGGTGTTAGTCAGTTTAGAGAGATTATTTTTCTTCAGGTTAGTGTAAATTGGTGAGGCATAGAGGAGAGTGGAAATGAGGTGAGAGTGTGCCAAAGTAGCTTTGGCTGTAGGGATAAGAATTTTTTAATTCTGTAGAGGGAGCCCAGTTTTCTATTTACAGTTTTAATGGTATTGTTTATGTGATAATCAAAGGTAAGATTGTTGTCGATCATCACACCTAGCAGTATGGTAGAAGAGTCGGCTGATATGAGGGTATTGTTAATAGATGAGATAGAGAAGTCTAATGGGGGGGGGGATCTAGTAGTGGGCTTGAAAAGGAGGAGTTTTGTTTTTTTGGCATTTAGAAGTAGGCAGCGTTTTAAGAACCATGCTTCAACAGTATGGATTACCTTTTGAGTAATAGTTTGAAGCTCTGGGATGGTTTTTGCAGAGCAAATGAGTGTGGAGTCATCTGCATATTGTATGCAAGTAGCTTGGGGAATAGCTACTTGTAAGTCATTTATGAAAAGGGAGAATAGCAGGGGTCCAAGAATTGAGCCTTGTGGTACACCAAGAGAGATAGGGAGAAGAGAGGAGAGTTTGTTATCCCACAGGACAGCCTGTTTCCTGTTAGAAAGATAGGAAGTGAACCACTGGATGGCATTTGGTTCTAAAGCGAGAGATTCCAGGATTTTTAGGAGGAGAGGGTGATTGACCATGTCAAAAGCTTTTGATAGGTCAATAAAAAGTGCTGAAGATAGGATATTATTATTTCGTTTTTTGTTAATGAAGTCAGTAAAGGAAAGGAGAGCAGTGGTAGTACTGTGAAAAGGTCTGAAACCATGTTGACAGTGAGATAGAATGTTATATTTAGTTAAGCGATTCATTAATTGGTGGTGAATACATTTTTCCATGATTTTTGCTAGTGGAGACAGGAGGGCAATGGGTCTATAATTAGAATATTCTGTGGAGTTTCCTCCTTTATGTAAGGGTATAATATGTGAGATTTTCCAGATATCAGGGATGGTTCCTTCTTTAATGGTTCTGTTTATAAGAATAGATATGGGATAGGCTATTTCTGTGGCTGCTTTTTGAAGGAATTCAGATGGAAGTTGGTCAGCTGATGGGGTACATGGTTTAAGCTTTTGAATACATTTTTGGATAAAGGTGGTAGAGATAGGCTGTATTATGAAGATTGGTAGATTAGAAGAGGCAAGTTGAGGAACGTTAGAGTTGTCCGTAGAAAGGTGAGAGGCTAATGAGTTGATAGTATCAGTAAAAAAGTAGTTGAAAGCATTGGCAGTTTCATGGGAAGAATTTTTGTCTGACCCCAAGGGGGAGGGAGTGGTAGTTTGTCCAGGGTGAAGAAGTTTGTTCAAAGTTGCCCAGAATTTTTGGGGATTGTTGTGATTAGATTGCTGGAGGTTACAATAGTAGTTTTTTTTATCAGAAAGAATAGCTTTTTTGGTACTATTTCTTAGGTGTCTGAAGGTTTGATGATCTGAGGGTGATTTACTTGTTCTCCATTTTAGCCAGAGTTTGTTTCTGAGTAATATTTTCTGTCTTGTTTCCTTAGATAGGCAGGGGGCTGGTTTAGCTTTTATTCTGATAGTTCGTTTTGGAGCATGGTTATCTAAGATTGTTAAGAATTTGGTATTAAAGCATTGAACAGCTTTGTCAAGGGGGAGAGTTTTTAGAGGGTTCCAGTTACAGGCATTTAGTTCAGTTTTAAATAGAGTAGGGTTAAAATGTTTATTACTGCGCACGGTCCTATGGGTAGGGGCATTTATAGTGACATTCTTTTGCCTTATGATATAGGTTAGGTTATGGTCACTCATGTCATCAGGCAAAGTACCTGCTAGGTAATTTTGTTGGGGTTTGTTAACAAGAATCCAATCCAGTATAGTTTCTTTATTGTTAGGTTTATTAGTTCTAGTGGGGGTGTTTATAGTTTGGGTAAAGCCATGGAGATTAATATGAGAGGCTGGGTTGTTAGAATTAACTGAAGACCAATCAAGGTTGAAGTCTCCAAGTATTACAGTTTCTTGTGGGTAGGTGGATGAAGCCCAACTAAGAATATTTTCTATGTTTATGGAGTTATTACCAGGTGGTAGATAGGTACAGATAATATAGATGGCTTTATTAGGGTTTAGTTGTAGCTTTGATATGAGGAGTTCAGTGTTGGTGTTCTCAAGGGGGACATAGGGTACTGAGGATATATTTACTTCAGTTTTAAAAATGAGAGCTACTCCCCCACCCTTATTGCGGTCTAGTCGTAGGATGTTATAACCTGGGGGAATGATTTCAGTGTCTTTAGTGAAGGGTTTTATCCAGGTTTCAGTTAAACAGAGGATATCAAAAGAGTGACATTGCAGAAGAGAGTGGAGATGAGTAACTTTGTTGTTAACACTTCGAATATTGAGGTGTCCTAAGAGTAAAGTGTTTGAATTAGAGATTGGTAATGGAAGGGGTGAGTTAGAGAATATTGTGGTTGCTTTGGAAGAGGTATTTGTGGGTCCAGGGTTGGGATGTATATCACCATCTGTCAGGGTAGTGGGCTTGTGTACTGAGTGTGGCTTAATGGTAAGGTTATGTTTGCCTTTTAGTTTCCTTGACATGAGATTATTACATTTGGTATGGGATAGTCTATGATATTTGGATAAAAGATAGCAAGAGGTAGATGTAATGTTAGAGTGGTTAAAATTTAGGGTTACGAGTTCTGAGGCAGTTTGCTTGGAAGAGGTAGTAAAGTGGTAATTATATTTTATTTCATAGGAGGTCAAGAGATAAGGGAGTGTGAGTACTAGAGAAGAAATTACCAGGGCTACTAGTTTAGCTAGGTTATCTTTTGTTATAGAGGTTTTGGATGGAGAACTGTTAGTTGTTGAAGACATGGTGAGGAGAGGATGAGAAGAGTTCCTGAGGTAAAGGGTGGGCTTGGTCTATCTTATAGGTCAAGGAGGCTAGGAGGAAAGAGTTAATGGATAGGCTTAGGTATAAGAGGGAGGGGAGATATGTAGGAAAGGGAAGGAGGGTAGAATACTTGTGAGAGGAGAGTTACAAATGAGGTAGCTGTTCCTGATAGGTGTGATAAGAAGGGGGTGTGGACTGTGCGGTATAAGGGTAAGAGTGCGTGGGGTGGGTGGGATAAGGGGGTAGGGAGGGGAGCGAAGCGGGGCAGAAACAGTCAGAGGAGAGAGAGCGTAGACAATCAGTCCAGCTGAGGAGCTGAGACACCACTTAGTTTGTAAAGAGAGTGTATGATAGAAATGTAAGAGTAAGGAGTGAGAAAGAAGTGGGATAGGGAATAACTTGTTTAGCAGGCAAAAGAGCATAAAAGGAACAGGCTTTACATTAGAATTTAAGGGGTACAGGTGAGAAAAATGAAATAGAAACTTTCCTGAGGGGAACAGAGTATCTTGAATGAACAGCGCTAGGGAGGGGAGCGAAGCGGGGCAGAAACAGTCAGAGGAGAGAGAGCGTAGACAATCAGTCCAGCTGAGGAGCTGAGACACCACTTAGTTTGTAAAGAGAGTGTATGATAGAAATGTAAGAGTAAGGAGTGAGAAAGAAGTGGGATAGGAAATAACTTGTTTAGCAGGCAAAAGAGCATAAAAGGAACAGGCTTTACATTAGAATTTAAGGGGTACAGGTGAGAAAAATGAAATAGAAACTTTCCTGAGGGGAACAGAGTATCTTGAATGAACAGCGCTAGGAGCTTGGAGGCCAGCAACAACATACAGTCAGGATGTAGTCGCTAGGAAATGAGTTAGGAAGGAAGAAAGATACAGTCAAGATGTAGTCGCTAGGGGAAAGAAATGTGGAAGGAAGAAATAGAAGAGCTAATCACAGTAACCAGAGAGTATTAGATGTGAAAAGAGGGATAGCAAAGGATAAAGAAGGCAGTACAATATACAGTTGTTTAGGGTAGCATAATCCGGTGACTTCAGACAAGCAGGGACTTGCAGGAGTATAGCAATCTGACTAGAAGTAGTTGGAAAAGGGAGAGGGTGACTGTAGCAATGCTAGTATATATGGGTGAGAAAAGGCAACCAAGGTTGGGTCCGCGGGTGTGCTGCTCACCTTAGGAAACTATCAATTTAAGTAAAGCAAAAAATGGACATACAGCAAAATCACTTTTACAGCTAACCAGTGTGACAATTGCTTGAAAGGTAGCTGGGGTGCTTCCTGGGTGCCGACAATATAGGCCTGCTTAGTGACTTCAGGGTGACCAGGAAATACGTCAGCAGGGAGGGTAGGACCCGATAAGGAGCACTAGGATGCAATGTTGGAAGGAGACATAAAGAAGGAGGGTTAGGAGAAAAAGCAAAATAAAATCACAAGGTGGAGAGCAAAGAGAGAAAACAAAGTAAATGTGTAGAGAGAACAGTTTAAAATAAACATTTAAAAATGCACAGTATCAGGTGTTTAAGATATATCACACAGTTTCAACAGTTACAAGTGGTATGCATTGTTACAAATTAGCAGAACCATACATAGTAGGAGCGCCCGGTTTGGAGGCCCCAGGGTACTATTAGACTAGTGTTCTTTACACATTTATCCACTTCAGGCTTATGAATAAAAGAAAACAGGTGAACAGCTAATGCAGTAATTATCAAAGCATAAACAAATCCTAAGAGTTACTCTATGCAATATTAAAGGTAGTCATGATCTACATGAGGACACCGTTCATTAAAGTATTGTGTTAAATAAGCCTCTTTGAAACAATAAATCTTAGATAAAGCTGAGGTTATCGGTAGCTTCAGGATGCAAGTACTTACAGCAAACGCTAAAGCAATGTTAATAAGTCTTGCGTATTACCAGTTAACAAGGTTACGCGTTTTCTTAAAGAACAAAAGTTGATGGTGACAATATAGAGATACAATCAGGGTGTGGAGAGTTTCAGTCTGACACTGAACTTGTGGATCACACACCCCCTGGCTTTATTTTGGACACAGCATGTCTACACATACCCATTCCACATAAAGAAGGAGGGTTAGGAGAAAAAGCAAAATAAAATCACAAGGTGGAGAGCAAAGAGAGAAAACAAAGTAAATGTGTAGAGAGAACAGTTTAAAATAAACATTTAAAAATGCACAGTATCAGGTGTTTAAGATATATCACACAGTTTCAGCAGTTACAAGTGGTATGCATTGTTACAAATTAGCAGAACCATACATAGTAGGAGCGCCCGGTTTGGAGGCCCCAGGGTACTATTATACTAGTGTTCTTTACACATTTATCCACTTCAGGCTTATGAATAAAAGAAAACAGGTGAATAGCTAATGCAGTAATTATCAAAGCATAAACAAATCAACCATAAGAGTTACTCTATGCAATATTAAAGGTAGTCATGATCTACATGAGGACACCGTTCATTAAAGTATTGTGTTAAATAAGCCACTTTGAAACAAGAAATCTTAGATAAAGCTGAGGTTATCGGTAGCTTCAGGATGCAAGTGCTTACAGCAAATGCTAAAGCAATGTTAATAAGTCTTGTGTATTAGACCCACCAGAATCAGAAGGAGGGTGGAAATTAGACCTCCCCTTTACCAACTCTCCTATCTAGTACCATGCAGTCACAATGGTTACAAGTGGACTCAACCAGTTCTGCAGCTGGGCTAATCACATTACCCAGATCAACTGTGTCACCCTTAACCTGTCCAATATATCTGAGGGGTCAGTGGAATGGGTATGTGTAGACATGCTGTGTCCAAAATAAAGCCAGGGGGTGTGTGATCCACATGTTCAGTGTCAGACTGAAACTCTCCACACCCTGACTGTATCTCTATATTGCCACCATCAACTTCTGACCCTACCGATACTATGACATCTGGTGGTATGAGTTCTATACTACCGCCATCAGGACCACCTATGATAATAAGCAACAAACACAAGAATGACAGAAATAATAACTAGAAATGATCCAAACTGTGTTCTAAACATTCATAAAACAAATTCAGATGCTACAGGAATATGATACTTACTCTCTCCTCAGACTTAACATCTAATTTTCTTTATTGCTAATCAGATAAAGTTTGTGCTTGCAATGTGTAAGTGGTCTTTCAGTTGGTAATTCTGATGTTGCTGTAAAAAGAGAAAGGCAGGGCAAAGAAGGATAAAAAGCATCACAATTCAAATGACACAAGGACATGAGAATAATGCTCTGCTTATGTTCGCCTTAAAACATCTCTTGAGTCAAGCAGACTGACCATCACCACCACCACCACCCTCACACAATCTCTGTTGGAATGTGTCTATTCTAAGCCACATGCCTCAGTGTTTCTAGGTATATCAGAAATATACAGGTATTAATACATAAAGATGTCTGCAATGCCTCATCTGTAGCATACCTGGAAGTTGTTCTTGGGACACGCCTGACCTGCATCCACATCAGCACCAACATCAAGTAGTCTCTGTGAACCCACTGCTGTAACTAATATTTCTTGCAGTAACAATGTGGTTTGATTATGATATTTCAGTAGTATTGTATTTTACCAAAATATTAAGCAGGCAAACCCTTTAGGCACAAGTGCCTCTTTTCAGTGGTGCCCTAGATGCAATGGTTGGTTAACTGACTTGTTCTGTTACACAGTAGGCCAAGGACAACTGGACTAATAAAACTGTGGTTTGCAGGATGAATCTTATTAGCAGTTTATATGTTTAACCCTTCATGTCAGCTCTGAGACTATAAGCAGCTATAAAGTCTGTCAACTGCAACATGGAAACATTACTTGTTTGTTAACTGAATCAATGTATTATCATGTAAGTCTAACCCCAGGATTCATGAAGCTTGCGCCAGGCATAGCATAGGTGGTATAATGCCAAACATGGCCGCCGAGCAATTCAGGTATGTTCCAATTCCACGTGCACCAGATCTGCGCAGCCCTCGGCTTAGGTATGCTAATCACCCCATGCGCAGTGCCGCACCATGCAAATGAAGGTAGATAGTGATTCATGAAGTGATGCAGGCATAGCGTAAGCCCACAGAAATGTAAACCAAAAAACACGGTTTACATTTTTCCAAACAGAACACCGGAGCTATGAAAGCGAACCAGACTCATGTATTACAAAGTTAACATAGGCCAATGGCTAAATATACAGCCAATGGCATAAAAAAAGATGCACAACACCTAAAAAACAACATTTAATGTCAAGTCCACAGTAACGCTAAGTACAACCGCAGGGCATGTGTGCGCAAATGGGAACACAAAGAAAATATATACAAATGTCATAAAATTGCAATGTAATACAAATCATGATTTCACCATAATACTCAATGGTATGCATGGTACACCACAACCAAGCTGCAAGGGTTGCTAAGGGTGTGTGACAGTGTTCGGTGCGGTAACTAGGAATTAGTAGTCAATGCCATGCAAATGAGGCAGGCAATAGTGAATCGCAAACGTCCCGCCGGACTAAGGATGTACCATACAGTGCAGTGCTACAACACTGAGGAGTGGCTTAGAGGTATACATGACATCAGCAGTGGGGTGTGCCACTGTAGATGTAAGCACATTGGAGCAATGCAAATCCAGCCTGGCCATTGCTAAGCAAAGCCGCAGGACAGGGGTGGGGAGGTAGGTATAGCATCGTTTAGCTGAGAGCATATATGGTGCCCGAAAGCGCATGTGTATGGGGAGGAAAACGTGCCCGAAACCCGGTAAGCAGACGCACGCACCACGCACCATAGCTCAAACAAGAAGGTCAGGGGAAGAAAATAAGGAAATGCTGCAGTAGGGTAATTGGAGTACAACTGTGCAATTAACACCTATTAACTAACAGCGGGCAATCAACGGCAGCTGACAAGTCTGCTCGCAGAAACCTGCAAAACAGGATAGGGGAGGTGTCAGATTGCAAAGAAAAGAGAACTGTCATAGCAGAGCAAAGCAAACCTGCAGTAGACCGGCCATAGAACACATTACGCAAGATAAGTCAGGTGTAGGAAAGTACAAATGAAATCAGGCTGCTGGATGCATGCCAGAAAATGGGAGGTGAAACTTGAAGAAATGTAAAGGAAAGGGCAAGAGGTAATCCACGGCAGCCAAATGTAATTCAACACCAAAGGCACCACAATAGTAGTTCCTGTCATAAAACACATAAGATACCCTGTAGCTATGATAGTACATACACACCCTCTGACATCATCGGTGTTCACAGCACAATAGTATAAAGCGTGAAAGCACCCCACACTCACACCTGTCTATTCCCAAACACTTTACCATAGGTGTAAACATATGGGGAACTTTTACAATGTACATGTTGGGAGCTGCCATAGCTGTGATTCATCACCATGTGTTAGAGACTGACGGTGTTGTGGAGGATGATGCTGACAACCACCACAGGCCCCGGAGGAGGAGAAGAGTGTTCAGACCAAGGGTAACCTACCAGGGGCTACATGATCTGGAGATAGTAGAACATTACAGGGTGGACAGAGATATCTTACAGCAAATAGTTGAGCTGTGCCGGCCACGTCTGAGATCCAGAAACAACAGAGGGGAACCCATCCCAGTGGACAAGAAGGTATGTGTAAGCTTGTGAATACTAGCCACAGGTGCCTTTCAAAGGCCAACTGGAGATATAATGGGGATCTCACAGGCATCAGCATCCAGGGTACTACACCAGTTCCTGGATGCCATGTTACCACATGCCAATGAGCATATATACTTCCCCTGAACACAGGAGCAGTTGGCCAGCAATATGCATCTCTTCCACCATGTGGCACACTACCCAGAGGTACTGTGTGCGATAGACTGCACGCACATACATATCAAGTCATCACCCGGTGAGCATGGTAGGTGCTACATAAACCACAAGGGATACCACTCCATCAACTGCCAGGTCATGTGCAATGCCCACGACATTATCATGGATGTGTGTGCTGGCAGCCCTGGAAGCTACCATGACTCCCACATCTAGCATGCCTCACAGCTGTATCAGGTATTTGTTAGGGGGGACATCCCACATGGCCACCTTGTGGGGGATGCTGGCTATGCACTGGAGCTGTGGATGATGACTCCCATCAGAAATGCACACACAGCCATGCAAGAACGCCATAATGAGGCACACGAACAAACCAGAATCATCGTAGAGCATGTGTTCGGGATGCTGAAATCATGGTTCCGTTGCTTAGACATATCATCTGGAGCCTTGCAGTACTCTCCAGGCATGTGTGCCCACATCCTCATAGTATGTGCCATGCTACATAATATGATCCTGTGGAAACAGCTGCAGCAGGGACAAAATGGTGAAGGCCCTCACAGCCCACTGCAATTGCCAAGGCCATCACAGGCACAGAGGGATTCAGACCAAGAACACCCTGTGCCAGCCCCAGTAGGCAGACGGAGGTGTGCCCAATTTGCCTATGCCTTGGCAAAGAGGGAACATATAGCACATACTCTGACAGTGTAGGCCCCTACAGACTGACACATCTCTCCACCTGCACACTCAGTAAAATGGATGGCACACACACACACGACCACCTGTAAATTGTAATGTATAGGTGGCCTACTGTGTGAATCCTACATAGGCAGCCCTCAACCATTGTACACACAACAGCTATTGGAAGAAGGCATGTCAACACCTGAACAGTACACGCACCTATCAGCATATGTTGGTACTGTGTGTATAGGTTCCTAGGTACATCGGTAGGTACACGCCCGATTGTCAGAGGCCATTCATCAATCAAGGCAAACAGTGTCTGCTGTCACCACCACATCGAGTAACCAACTGTCGCTCAGTGGAGCAGAGCCAGTTGTGGGATCCATGTGTGTAATCACTGTTCTCCACACACTTTGCATGGATTCCCTGGTGCGTTAATGAGGGGCTCCATATAATGTAATCATGGATGTAGTGGCAAAGAATGGGGTGTGCCCATGACAGGTTTCTGTCACCCCAGCATGCTCCACCTACAGTTGTGTGAAGGTGTAGCACATTATAGTGTGTGGCTCACTGTGACATACATACCCAATGCTGGAGCACATCCATTAAACATCACTTGGACATGCCATTAATAGGTCTCATCCATATGTAAACTAACTGAGTTACCCATTTGATCGCAGTATGGAGTAACAGCCATAGTAAAGTCCACATGCAAAATGCCATAACACGTGTACAAATCCCAGATGCCCAAGTGGTAAATGCAGTGACTGTCGTGCATGTTCCCAGTCCCACATCCTGCAAGGGATGTAACGTAATCCCGAAGGCACGAATAATGCATGTTGGATGCAGGTCATCAGAACATGTTTAGCACATGTTAGCGGGAATATGCATTGCCCAGTGCTGGTAAGCGTTGTTTAAATATGACTATACAGATATGCGTGAAGCATGGCTAAGTTTCTCTGAACATCACACATATCACGGTCAATGATGTCCAGAACAGGTGAAACCAGCATTATTCACCCCTGTACTAATAGTGCCTGCTCTGAAGGGTAAAATGACCACTGCCAGGAGTAGAACACACAATCATGTACACAATCACCTAACACTAAGCTACCCAAGATGTACCAATGGCAGGTGTGTAATGTGACAGGTTCAAACACAAACGTGCGGAGTCCAGGTAACAGTATACACCGACATGTACACAATGAAAGTTGTATTCTGCCTGTCACTCTCTCCATCATATATACATATATATATATATATATATATATATATATATATATATATATATATATATATATATATACATACACATATACATAATAGAGATAGAAAGGGTGATAGAGAGATATATGTTGATATATACGGATTCACCTATATCTGCAAATATGTAGATAGGTCAATGACATGTACACAACCATGGAGGTACAAATAAATAGGATACTGCCTACTATAGAATGTGTCACATACTGACACATGTAATCACGAGGCTGAAAGACTGAAAGAACACAGTACTGGAACACTAGAACTGTGTGTAATATTATCACGATATTAAGGGACATTTAGTTATTGCTGCCGGTGCTGCGGTCCACGTAGGTACTGTGTTCAACTGTGTTTGTGATTGCCGTAGTCTGTGTATGTGTGTGTTGAGGGTGCCATGTGCGTTTCCGTGAGACTGTAATGTGTGTGTGTGTGTGTTTGATAAACCAAAAAACAAAACTAAGCAAGCAAGCGGCACACAAGCGAAAAGTACGAAATCCTTTAATAATGTGAAGCGCTTTTCATTTGACCAGTATACAAACTTCATCAGACAAATGAAATCACTTACAAGAGTGCTTTAAATAGTAAAACAGTTAACCAAAACAGTTAACCACTCAATTAAACAATGAGTGAATATGAGCAACAATGTGCCATAAAAAACAGACAATTAAACCACCTGCCATAAAAATTATGTCCATGCTCCAAATCTAAAAACAACAAACATTACATCATTAAATTATTAAACATTACAGCAAATCATCAAAATAAATCTACTAAGAAAAAAATCGAACAAAGCTAAAACTTAATACACTAAACATTGCAAATATAACAATTCACAATGAAAAACCATTATCTTGGTAGATTCTTAAGCTTAAGAACACTGCTAATAGAGTAGGCTTCATTCAGACCAGGTGTATTATTAGCATTTAGTCTGATCTGCCAAACTAGTTCTAATTCATCGAGTTTCAAGGCAGCTAGACCACCTCTAACATCCTGACAAACCTGGTCTATCACCATAAATTTAAAATTATGATCAGGGAACATTGAAACATGCTTAGCCAAAGCATTTTCAAGTTTATTTTTTCTAATAGCATAAATATGTTTGTAGAGGCGATCACAAAGTCGCCTCTCAGTTTTCCCAATATAAAAAGCCAAACAGGCCTGACACTGGGCTAAATAAACTATCATCCTAGAGTTACAATTAACTCTACACTTTAACATGTATTGCTGATCATAAATCTTAAATCTATTTGATTCAAAAATATATTGGCAGTAACTGCAAGATTGACATTTATACATACCAACAGTTGTACTATGTCGAAATTGGCGTTGTTGGAAAAATGCTTTGAGATTTTAAGCTTTCTTATACACAACTGTAGGATGATCACCGACCCTATGCAAAATACTGGGATCAGTTCTAAAAAGTGCCCAGTTTTTGCATAAAATACGGAAGCAGTCCTTACTGTCAGTGTTATAAGTTGTGATAAACGTGGGCCCGTGAACTTTAGAATCATATGTTGGATTCAAATCATTTACTACCAGGGGAACCATACACTCTTCTTGTTCATTCTGAATGTAACCACTATCTAAAATTGGTTTATAGAACCATCTCATATGTTTACTTGAAACCTCCTTAATAAGGTCATCAACCATATAAGCTGGGTAACCACGATGCAAAAACATATTCCTTAAAACGGAACATTCAGCATGAAAATCATTATCAAGAGTAATGATACGGGCTGCCGTAACTAACTGTCCCTTTACTACCGCCCGCTTCTGATGGTATGGGTGGCAACTTGAATAATGCAAAAATGTGCTGGAATATGTACTTTTCCTATGAATATTCGCTGTAAATTTTTGAATTGAATGATCTTTAGTTAACAAAACATCAAGATAAGATATAGCCTCAGTGTTAAATGTGGATGTAAACTTCAGGAACTGCGTTGACCTATTGAAGTAATTAACCAACATGTCACTGATTTTTACAATCACCATCCAACAAAATAAAAATATCATCGAGGTAACGGGTGTAAAAATTCATTCTTTCTTTGAAGTCACAGTTGTTAAAGACAAAGAGATGCCCCCAGTAAGCCATAACCGAATTAGCGACACTGGCTCCGCATGGGGAGCCCATCGCAACCCCGACTTTCTGTAAATAAAACTTATCATCAAAAATAAAATAGTTATTATCGAGTATCAAATCCAATAATTCGATAACAAGTTCAAACTCATTTCTCGTACCATCATTTAACATTAAAAGTTGACCTACCCCATCTAGGGCCATATCATGCGGAATACACGTATAAAGATCCTTGACATCTATTGTGAGAAAGTTGTATCTGACATCAAATTCTAACCTGTTAATTTTGTCAAGAAATTACCAAGAATCTTTACGAATATGTTTAACATTAACCAAATATTTCTGTAAGACCGCATCAATTACTTTGGCACACGGATATGTAGGAGAACCCCTACCATCGACAAGGGGACGCATAGGGGGGTTGGTAGCATCTTTATGTATCTTCAGTATTCCGAACAAACAGGGAAATCTAGGGTACACTGTGACCATGTAATTAAAGATGGTCTGATTGATCCTACCCTGGATATACATTTCCTCGATAGTGTTCTTAATGGTGTTATAGGCAGTGTTGATTTCAGATCTCGAACTGAGTAAGTAGGAAGGACTATTCAATAAATGTAACGTTCTTTCCCTGTAGTCGGCTGCATCAAATACAACCAAACCACCACCCTTGTCTGGTTTGCATATACGTATGTCATGCAGTTTAATGCCATCAATACATTCCTTCTCAGCTATAATGTTCATATCAAAAGAGGAGGAATGATGTCCAACCTCAAATTTCTGATGAATATCTAACTCACACATGAGTTCAAAGATCTGTAATAATGGGTGCAATGGAGGATTATAAACACTAGAAATTTTAAATTGATTACTATTATCAAAGATGTTACCACCCATCATTAAATTAAAATTAAATTTTCTAGTAAATAATTTGATATCTATTATAGTCTTGACCAAATCCAACCTTTGAGCAGGAACATAAGTATACCCCTTAGAAAATAATTCAACCTGTTCAGGTGTAATAACAACTGAAGAAAAGTTATAAATACTAAAATCACCTTCGGTATTAGTTAATATAATAGGTGATTCTACAATCTGATGGTCAGACTCATCCTCTGAAACCTCACGGGAATGGCCATACGAAACATCATTAACACATATAGACAGATTTAAATCAGTATAAACAGAAACAGAGTCAACATCAGGAGAAGACAGTACATTATTAACTTCAAATGTTGCACAACAAGTGTCGAGTAATTTAAGTCCTGTGTTGATTCAAGTTCTGTTTGGACTTCTGATTGAATTTTCCTGATGTTTGTTTCGGTCTTGCTCCTAAAAAATTATTATTATTGGAGCTATTAGATCTCAAATTATAATGTCCTGGCCTATTATTATCTTGCGGTCTTTCACTTCTTCTAGGATCTGATTGCATCCCTTCATCAATGGTGTTAGTGCTTACAACAGGAGGAGAGCTCTATAAAGGTTGAATATTGTCATAATTAAGACTATTATCAGAGAATATGACTCTATTGTCATTAGACAGTTGACCTGGTTTAGATGGACCTTGCCATATCTGGGCTGCAGAAGGGGTGGGGTAAGCAACTCCACCATTATACGCCTTGGCATCCCTGTCAAGTTTCTTAAGTTTATTGTTTCTAAGTTTGTCAAGATATTGATCAATACTTGAAAAAATTTTACTGTACTCATATTTATACCGGTAGAATTCTTTATCAAGTCTGATCAACTCATCTAATTCAGATACGTCTTTGCTTAAAGACTCGACCGACAGGGAATAATGCTTAATCATTAGTTCTAATAGTTCAAAACCCTGTCAGTCAAACAAAACCAGCAACTCCTTGTGAAAGTCTGAGTTAGCGACCAAGCCTGTGGGATATTGATAGTGCCTCAAACTCTTAGGCACAATTTTTCGTGTGAGGCACTCTTGGAAATTTTAAGCTTGGTCTTTTTAAGTTTAACCAGTAAATAATCCAAAATTTTAAGGTTATGAGTTACATCAACATACTCACTTCCGTTATCAATATTCTGGTGAGCTGAACCATTACTGGCTATAGAAAATGAAAAGTTATCAGCCATCCAGTTGTTGATATCAGGGAACAAGTAAACATTATTGGCCGCTTCCACTGCCGGTGCTATAACTGCCATTGACACAGAAGCTATTACACCAGGTGTAATAGAATTAGTATTGAGCGAATTACCAACAGGCTTGTTGTTTACTTGTGAACTAACCAAACAATTTTGGCTGGCTGAAAGTGCCGGTTTCTCATGGAAATAAACTTGAACAGTTGGCCGGAATACTCCTCTGCCTGCAGTCAATCCTTGGTGAATCTGGTACATGAAGAACCGAAGACCCAGCTTCATGATTACCGGAAGTAGTATTAGAAACCTCAGGTACAGATGAAACAGGTGGTAGCGGAATGTTACTGCCACATTGAAAATGCTTCAATTTATCTAATCTCTTCAAAAGAGAGTCCATCCGCTGCATTAACATGTCAAGCACATTGTTGTTTGTTGACTCAGAGTCCTTAGTCAAAGATGTATCACATCCACTAACAACATTCTTTAACAATTCAGGTGTATTACCAAAAGTGGTGCCACTAGAGCTAGCGTCTGTTCCGGACGCCATAAAAACAACTTTAACTCAAACGAAGGCAAACAAACACACTGATAAACCAAAAAACGAAACTAAGCAAGCAAACGGCACACAAGCGAAAAGTACAAAATCCTTTAATAATGTGAAGCGCTTTTCATTTTTTTTTGGTTTATCAGTGTGTTTTTTTGCCTTCGTTTCAGTTCAAGTGTGTTTGTGTTTGCATTGTGTGTCTGTTAGTGCTAAGTGGTAGATCATTACGGTAGGTGTGGTTATAGCTGGCCGTAGGCATACGGTTACCACCTGTCCCACTTTAAGAGGGACAGCCCATCCCTGGGCAGTTGTGTCCTGACAAGAAATATTAAAAAGGGCAAATGTCTGAGATTGTAGGATATAATTATGTCCCATATAGTATGTAATAGTTGCATTAAATAGTTATGCCTGTATCTAAAAAACATAAATGTTACATGAAACATGATAAGTAGCTAAATTGCTACAAGAATAATTATGTATTCAGGATAAAAGTATGTGCTATCCTGTGTATTGACCGTGGGTATGTGTCGGCCTGTAAACACTGATGTGTCTCCTGCAAATGTCCCATTATGGCCATTTGAAAAGGTGGCAACACATGCCAAAGAGATTCAGTTACCAACACAACTGCAGTGAGTGCAAATATCTGTGACAGAAATACATGGGACAGCTGTCATTTAGTAACATTCCTTTACATATTGCTGTATTTCCGGAGGTATGGAAGTATCATCCTCACCTGCATACTATATAGAAACCAATTAACAACGGCCCAATGTATAAGCCCGTAACAACTATAGTTTCAGTCTACTAACTGATAGGTCTTCAATTAGGGAAGGAGCCCACACACATATATGGAATAAGTAGAAATGCAGTCCCCACAAACCTGTATATGCTATGTACACCCACCTACATCTCCCACAGACGAAACAATAGCAATACAGACTGTAATAACATCACAAACATCCACTCACACAATTACATCTGCAGAAGCATTAACATACCTTGTGAGAAACACATTTGTAAAGGCGCCATGTGAAATTGTAGCTGTTGTATAATGGAACAGACGGCGATGTTACAGGTTTTGTTTGCAATAGTCCCTTATCAGACGGTTGAGATGACAGGTACACTCACATGTAGAACCACATACTCTAGACGTCACACACAATCCACGAGGGACATGAATCCAAAATATCCATGTCTCTACAAATAGCAGTTGCAATTCCACACAACAAAACACATGTAGGCCATCTCCCCGAAGGTAGGGCAAAAGGGCAACGCCCAAGTGGAGAATTCAATTATACCCCACTGTTGCCACGTAATTGGCGAATGGAGTAGCTGATGTGCATGTAATAATCTACTCAAGAACACCAACTGGCAGCAGGAAACCACATGTTACAGGTATCGACATATATAAGGATGACTTGCCAGACATTCAAACTGTATGCTCATACCATAGAACCGTTTAAACAGTAAAGGTATAAGAGAGATATGTACGAAAGTCCAGAACGCTAACAAGGTATGTAGAACACTCCAGTATGTTAGTGTATGTATAGCCTGTCTTGTATTAATTAAAAGTGTCCGCAATGCATAAAGTGGGAAAAAGTATTATGTAGTGATGTCTTGCTGAGCATAGTAACACTTGTAGAAATTGTGTGTCCTGCTGTGGGCCACAAGGTAAACATCACAGACACCACAAGGGATGCTACATGAGGGCTTTAAACAGAACAATTCCACACCACCCACCGTCATTGGTAGAGTATGTCCAACAAGTGCATGCCATAGCAGGAGATAGTATATGTTGATATAACTGTCACAGTAGGCATGTGCATGGGCATATAACGACAATAACATGCCTAAGGTGGTCCCGCTGTGCAAGTATGCTTTGCATTATGGGATAATATGTAAAATATGTGTAATGTACAGTATTGTAGGTAGATATGTCAGATATTCTACACAGCATAACAGTTATATCATGCAAACAAAAGGTATTGTCTATTGGCATGCACAATACACAATAACAGGATACATATGGCTTTGTAGTCACGGGACACTATAACAGCGTGATAGCCAATCAAAATGGAAGAGCTACTCAATTAACCATGCACAAAGGACATGTAATAGCTTCACAGGTTCTTAGTGAGGTACTATGCTGTCTGGCAAGTCTATGTGTAAGCCCAACTACAGTGTTTACACCGGTGGCACCTCTCTAGGGTAGTGTCCTGTCTGTGAAAAGCAGAGCCATGTGTTATCTGAACCTCTGCACAGTACAGCCACTGCAGTGATCCCTGGCATACATGTGTGTCTCCCATCCACCTAGTGAGGTATCTCATAAACAGTGCTACTGAGTGTTCCTGCGTGATGTACATAGGAATCACCGTTGCATTTGTGCACATATCCATGAGCATGTTGCTCTCAGTGGCTTTTGCTTATGTCGCTTATGTGGAGTATATCCATGAATATTGTTGTGGACATGGGCCCTGTATGTTCAGCAGAGGTCACCCCTGAGTATGCAGTATGCAAATGTGTACAGTCGTGGTGTCCGTAGTTCTGCCACATACGTCAACCATCAGAGCTCAATAATCCTCATGGTGTGTTAATGTTGTGGTATGTAAAGCCGTTGCTGTTCTGTAAGGTACACCCTAAACTGAGTGTTGTACCCTGGAATGTGCGTATACGTCAGGAGTTTAGAGGTACAATGGGTACCTTTGTTCCAGCTACAAACCCAGTACAGATAAGTGTGGCCACGTAGAAGGATAGCCACGCCACATTGGCAATATGGTTATCAAAGGAGTGGGTGCTACATACGTGTGTACTAGGATCCCATATAATGTCACATGTATGTAGGGGACTACGACCTATGTGACAGTCAGTGGGTGATTGGTGTAATCCAAAGGGGATGTTCATGCACCATGTGTCATGCAGCTTGAGGCCATGTTATTGACATCGGGTATCCGTCACAGTGACACCCTTATGGAGGGAGTCTGTATCAACTGGTGGATCAATCATGGAGCCTTGTATGCAGTTGTCTGGAAACCTAGTCAGGGAAAGTCCCTCTGTGCTAGCCTGTACCTCAGGGAAGCATATACTGAACATAAGGGGCCCTATGACTGAGGACTGTGGTATGCCAAGTGTAACTGAAATACAGTAGGTACTACAGTATGCTACCCTCATTGTGTGGGTCCTGTCCGTGAGCCACTTTGCATAACATCCTGAGATGTAGGGGTCGATGTGCAGGTGGATGTTTATGTTGTCAATACCAGAATGGAGAACGGTGCTGAAAGCCAATGAGAGGACAATGTAGGCTGTGTGGACCCCCTTACCATCAACTACCCTGGTAACTGTATTAAAGGAGTCCACCAGGTGTAGGAGCCATGGTCTGGCCCTAACAAGTCCAACCTGGGTGGCATCAAAGGTCTGGAGCCCACCAATGTCTCTGTGAATGACTTCCATGATGATGTTCCCCATAGCCTTGCAGAACAGTCCAGTCAGGCATATAGGGCAATAGTCCCTCTGGTTCATTGTGGCGCCACCTGTGCGGAGTGCGATAACTGTTGCTATGTGCTATTCAGGGGCCACAATGTCTGATACAAGGCTATTAGTAAATCTGGTGGCCAAGTGGGGAGACATGTCATTCTGAGGTTTGTGTAAATCACAGCCTGGGATGTTGGACGGTCACATGGAGTCTGTGCTCCAGGCCTTAGATAGTGCAGGTTGGAACTATGTAGTTGTGACCGCAGGGACCCCGCAATGTTCTTGCATGGATTTTGGCCCTGTAGGGAGTGAGAGGGTGTAAAGTTAGCATTGAACCCGTCCGCCAGGATGTTGCCAACATCACTTGGTTCTGTAATGTTCCTGAGTAACCGTCGTATGTCAGAGCAGATGTGGGTATTGCCATTGACTACTGACATACCTCCATAATGCTTTGTGGTACACCCTGGAATGTGTCGCAGTAATGTTTACGTATCTAGGTTTGGAGGATGTGATAAGGGATCCTGGAGCCCTACTGAGGCTGACCAGTGAGCTACCCCACCCATGGGATTGTACTCCACTTTGCAACAGCCTCCACCTTTTGTTGTACATTATGTCCATGGAACTGGACCCCCAGAGTGGCGTCCATTATCTGGTGGGGACCAACATGGCACTGTTTGGAATAGCATGATCCATGCAGTCATGTAAGTGCTAATGAAGTGCACTGGGGTATGTTTCAGCATTTGTATGTGCATTGTCCATCTGCACGGGTGTCATGACGTTTACTACTGCTGTCATAAGACGTCTGTAGTAGGCATTGTACTAATCTTGTACTGTGTATGCTGTGAAGGGTGTGGTGCCGGGATGTGGATAACAAGGGTGATTAGCATATGTTTGGAAATTGTCTTCCTGAAAATAGAACGTTTTCACCAACACCAACACCACGTCCAGAAACACCAAAAGGTATCACCAAACGTCTTTATTGACAAATGGATTTAGCGCTTTCATCTCCAAAACTGGAGACCTCATCAGAACCAAATATCAACACTCACTAAGTACCTTATATATATTAGTTAAATGAACCAATCAACACAACAATTAATCAGTGAAACAATAAAATAATTAGGTAATTAGACAATATACTGAACAGAATGACCTGGCTATCCTTCATAAATTGAGTAAAAATATTCAACTCTGCTCGTTGTTAAAAAACCTGTGTAACATTTAAAAACATATTGCATTCACACCCTATGTGTAAAATTATATATATGTGTATATGTATCTATTACAAAATGTATATATTTTATGTATATTTTTGTATATATAAAAATTAAATATTGAGTCAATGTGTAGTCGTTTAAAAAAACTTTCATACGTATATCAAATATAAATACATGTGAAAACTGCATATCTAAATTGCCAATACATTTATCTTTGTAAAAGTATATATGTATTAAAAAGGAAACAATGTAATTGCATAAATATATAAATGGATAACTATAGGTTTGTGACAATTATGTACGACAACTAAACTGTTATAATTAAAAAATATATTGTGTATTGATTTTTCAGATATGTGTATGTTGTTATTATGTATATTTTTTAGGGTAATTTGATAATAATTTGAGGGCTGGCACAATGGATATATGGTTATTCAGGCCCTTGCCACTACAGGCCCTAGCCTGAGCTGCCATATCATCTCCCTGTATGCCAATTTTGTCTCCCAGCCACCTCCTCTATCTAACTGGTCCACCACCTCAACCACCCAAAATTTAAAATTGGCCTCATCACATGTTAGAGAATGTCTATATAAAGCATTATTTTCATTCTTACGATTTATATCTCTCATGTGCTCGTATATCCTTTTTCTCAAATGGCTTTCCGTTTTGCCAATATAGAACCCCCAACAAGATTTACAATATACTAGGTAAACCAACCCCTTAGTATAACAACTACTATATTTCTTAGACTTCAGTGTAATATTCAAACTAGGTAATTTTACTGTTTTTTCCCCCGCTATAAATGGACACTGGGGGCATCTACCACATCTAAAAGTACCTACTTTATTTAGAACTATTTCTCCTAGGTTTATATATTTCTTTTTTTCTAAAATATTTTTTATATTATAACCTCTCCTATAAGTTAGTTTATTTTGGAAAATCGTAGTTCTCGTAGACACTGTTTTAAACAAATCCCATGTCTCATTAATACATTTTTGTAACCACTCAATGTTCTGATAATATGTGAGAGTCAGATAGGGTAAACCATTCTTCTTATTCTGCAGTACTTTTCAGTTCTTTTGATAGTTCTATCCTTCATATGATTTAATAGAGGTATATATTTATCACACCATCCTTTGATTATTTTTTCTTTTATAGGCTGTGTAATTTCCACAGGATAATTTCTTTGATGAAACATGTTTTGTACTTTGTCTATTTCCATAAGAAATTCATCCCTATCTGAGGTCATACGGGCCACTCTAATCATCTGCCCCTTAATTATATTAAGCTTGAGATGATCTGGGTGGTCACTGTTAAAATGTAAATATGTACTAGAAAAATGTTCTTTTCGATAAATATTATACATGTTGGACCGGTAGTCGTTACGTAACGTAACATCAAGATAATTAATTTCGTGTGAGTCTATATGATGAGTGAAACTTAAAAAGTTAGTACTTTGATTAATAAATGAAATAAATTTGTCTATGGCTTCGTCAGGGCCTTCCCATAAAATAAATATATCGTCAAGAAACCGGTAGTAACTTTTGATGTAAATAAAGAATTCAGTATCAAAAACGTATTGTCTTTCCCAATGTAACATTACTATATTGGCATAAATAGGGGCACACGCTGTCCCCATAGCCACTCCTTCTTTTTGGTGATAAAAATCACCTTGGAAGAAAATAAAATTGTTTTTGAGTACCAACTCCATACACTCTAAGACTAGTTTAAATTCATTAGGTGTTAATAAGTTCATTTCTATTAACATATTCTCAAACCATTCCATTCCAATGTTATGTGGTATGACCAAAAATAAATCTTTAACATCAATAGTAATAAATTTCATATCCTCACTATAAGGGTCCTTGCTAATTTTCTGCAGGAAGTCCCAGGAATCCACCAAAATGTGTGAATAATTCATATAGTACTTCTTAAGTTTAGTGTCTATATATATATATATATATATATATATATATATATATATATATATATATATATATAGCCAAAGGTTGGGTTTTTGAACCTTGCGATGAGACAATTGGTCTCATTGGGGGGTTTTGAATATTTTTGTGATTCTTTGGTATACCGAAAATAGTGGGGATGACTGGTTTATTAACTTTCAAAAACTTCCATAAATCAATATCTATGAGCCCTTGAAATAAGTTGTCCTCTATAATATAGTCTATTTTGTGACATGAAATATTAATTTCATTTTTAGAAACTGAACTGTAACACTTATCATTATTTAGTATCTCAAGCATTCTGTTCTCATAGTCCAAACTGTCCATGAGGACAATACCGCCACCTTTGTCCAGTTTCATAACCTGGATATTTCTGTTTTCACTAAGCTGATATAAAAGTTTATTCTCTTCGTCCGTTAGATTACTAACATTCGTGTTCACATTCTGTTTAAATTCCCTTCTTATTCTATTATTAAGTATATTTTCAAAATTCTGAATATCTTGGTGGAAAGGCGGGTTGTAAACACTGTGTCTACTTAAATTGTTAGTCTTGTAGTGTAACTTGTCCTTACCAAACATCTGCAACAGGTTGAGCTTCCTAGTAAAAAGTCTTATATCCAACAGGATACTGTCTATACTAGGCTTAGTAACAGGTACAAAAGTGAACCCTTTGGTGAATAACTTGAAGTGCACATCATCTATTTTCAAATCTGTGTAATTGAAAATAAAAAAATCATTATGTGCATACATAGATAAAGGTTTGTATGTAGATGTTACATCCCCAAATTCACCTGAACTAAACTGTTCTATCTGTATATTGTTCTTCTGTGATGGTTGTAACTGTTGGCCCCTGTAACTTGGGCATAAGATGGTTGTTGTAACCGATTTTTCAGCCTTTCGGACCACCTTGGGCCCTCCCCCCCCCTAAAGGGGTCCCCTCATTACAATTTAAACCATCATCACATAAATTGTATTCTTGTTCATACAAGTTCACCTCGTATTCTCTGTTAAAATTCCTGTTGTTGTTCCTATAGTTATCCTGAAACTGTGAATCTGAATCGTAGTTCTGTTTTTCATAACCCCTATAGGCTCTATTGGTAAATCTCTTAACACAATTATATGCTAAACCAAATCTGTACTCATTAATGTCCCTATCCAATTTAGATAACTTCCTATTGTAACTACATGTAATAACATAATCCACATCTTGCAAAGATCTAAAGTAAATATTTTTGTATTCTTGTACAGAAAACAATAAATCATCATTGATTTCTTTATACAGTTTATCAGTGTCCTTTTTATCCATTTCCATTTTTTGTTCGTTGTGTTTAATTAACACCCTTAGTATAGCCAGTCCACAATAATTAAAAATGTCACAAATATTTTTAAAAAACTCAGTGTCAGTAATGCCATTGATATTATTGGGAATTTTTTAATTCTCAACCCTTTTGGTACAATTTTGTCGTGCAGACATTTATTAAAATACCAGTTTTCTAAAGACAGAGACTTGTACCTGGTTAAAAGGGTTTTTAAAGCCTTGCATTTCTCTTTGTAACCTAGGCCATCGCTCTTATTGTCCTCCCGACGTTTGACGTTGTTGGTAAAAGTTGAATTCAACCAACTATTGAAATCGATATCCTGATATTTTTGAAAAAAATCTTTAGTACCAACTTGATCTACTGTTTCTTGGTTTCTTTGACAGGAAACCCCGGTATGGGCATCCTGGTGATTAGGTCGCAATTCAGGCTCCTTCAATATAGTTCTCCTATTCGTAGTACGCGCATCTGCCCCAGTATCAGGTATCGCTCCGTTTCCTCTCTTGCAGACGGACTGCTCTGTGCACATGGTATTTCTTCCCCTGAATTAGACGCTGGGGAGAAATCCATTTGCGAGTAGTTTTGAATAACTTTGATAAGTTCTGCCAGTAAACTACTGCTGTCCATGTTGAAATAACACAAGGTGGGTGAAAAACAATTCAAAATCCAATAGTAAAAACGGAGACTCCTCGAAACCGGACTACTGAAAAAATAACTAGGAACCGTTAACAAGTATTAGACAATAAAAATCCACGGTAGTTCAAGTTACAATAAAGGCTGTCTTCCTGAAAATAGAACATTTTCACCAACACCAACACCACGTCCAGAAACTCCAAAAGGTATCACAAAACGTCTTTATTGACAAATGGATTTAGCGCTTTCATCTCCAAAACTGGAGACCTCATCAGAACCAAATATCAACACTCACTAAGTACCTTATATACATTAGTTAAATGAACCACTCAACACAACAATTAATCAGTGAAACAATAAAATAATTAGGTAATTAGACAATATACTGAACAGAATGACCTGGCTATCCTTCATAAATTGAGTAAAAATATTCAACTCTGCTCGTTGTTAAAAAACCTGTGTAACATTTAAAAACATATTACATTCACACCCTATGTGTAAAATTATATATATGTGTATATGTATCTATTACAAAATGTATATATTTTATGTATATTTTTGTATATATAAAAATTAAATATTGAGTCAATGTGTAGTCGTTTAAAAAACTTTCATACGTATATCAAATATAAATACATGTGAAAACTGCATATCTAAATTGCCAATACATTTATCTTTGTAAAAGTATATATGTACTAAAAAGGAAACAATATAATTGTATAAATATATAAATATATAAATGGATAACTATAGGTTTGTGACAATTAATTATGTACGACAACTAAACTGTTATAATTAAAAAATATATTGTGTATTGATTTTTCAGATATGTGTATGTTGTTATTATGTATGTTTTTTAGGGTCATTTGATAATAATTTGAGGGCTGGCACAATGGATATATGGTCATTCAGGCCCTTGCCACTACAGGCATCTAGCCTTAGTTGCCATATCATCTCCCTGTATGCCAATTTTGTCTCCTAGTCACCCCCTCTATCTAACTGGTCCACCACCTCAACCACCCAAAATTTAAAATTGGCCTCATCACATGTTAGAGAATGTCTATATAAAGCGTTATTTTCGTTGTAACAATTTATAACTCTCATGAGCTCATATATCCTTTTTCTCAAATGGCGTTCCGTTTTGCCAATATAGAACCCCCAACAAGATTTACAATATACTAGGTAAACCAACCCCTTAGTATAACAACTACTATATTTCTTAGACTTCAGTGTAATATTCAAACTAGGTAATGTTACTGTTTTTTCCCCCGCTATAAATGGACACTGGGGGCATCTACCACATCTAAAAGTACCTACTTTTTTTAGAACTATTTCTCCTTGGTTTTATATTTCTTTTTTTCTAAAATATTTTTATATTATAACCTCTCCAATAACTATAAGTTAGTTTATTTTGGAAAATCGTAGTTCTCGTAGACACTGTTTTAAACAAATCCCATGTCTCATTAATACATTTTTGTAACCACCCAATGTTCTGATAATATGTGAGAGTCAGATAGGGTAAAAATAATCAAAGGATGGGGTGATAAATATATACCTCTATTAAATCATACGAATGATAGAACTATTGAAAGAACTGAAAAAGTACTGCAGAATAATAAGAATGGTTTACCCTATCTAACTCTCACATATTATCAGAACATTGGGTGGTTACAAAAATGTATTAATGAGACATGGGATTTGTTTAAAACAGTGACTACGAGAATTACGATTTTCCAAAATAAACTAACTTATAGTTATGGGAGAGGTTATAATATAAAAAATATTTTAGAAAAAAAGAAATATATAAACCAAGGAGAAATAGTTCTAAATAAAGTAGGTACTTTTACGTGTGGTAGATGCCCCCAGTGTCCATTAATAGTGGGGGAAAAAACAGTAACATTACTTAGTTTGAATATTACACTGAAGTCTAAGAAATATAGTAGTTGTTATACTAAGGGGTTGGTTTACCTAGTATATTGTAAATCTTGTTGGGGTTCTATATTGACAAAACGGAATGCCATTTGAGAAAAAGGATATACGAGCACATCAGAGATATAAATCGTAAGAACGAAAATAATGCTTTATATAGACATTCTCTAACATGTGATGAGGCCAATTTTAAATTTTGGGTGGTTGAGGTGGTGGACCAGTTAGATAGAGGGGGTGACTGGGAGACAAAATTGGCATACAGGGAGATGATATGGCAGCTCAGGCTAGATGCCTGTAGTGGCATGGGCCTGAATGACCATATATCCATTGTGCCAGCCCTCAAATTATTATCAAATGACCCTAAAAAACATACATAATAACAACATACATATATCTGAAAAATCAATATACAATATATTTTTTAATTATAACGGTTTAGTTGTCGTACATAATTAATTGTCACAAACCTATAGTTATCCATTTATATATTTATATATTCATACAATTATATTGTTTCCTTTTTAATACATATATATTTTTACAATGATAAATGTATTGGCAATTTAGATATGCAGTTTTCACATGTATTTATATTTGATATACGTATGAAAGTTTTTTAAACGACTATACATTGACTCAATATTTAATTTTTATATATACAAAAATATATATAAAATATATACGTTTTTTAATAGATACATATACACATATATATAATTTTGCATATAGGGTGTGAATGCAATATGTTTTTAAATGTCACACAGGTTTTTTAACAACGAGCAGAGTTGAATATTTTTACTCAATTTATGAAGGATAGCCAGGTCATTCTGTTCAGTATATTGTCTAATTACCTAATTATTTTATTGTTTCACTGATTAATTGTTGTGTTGATTGGTTCATTTAACTAATGTATATAAGGTACTTAGTGAGTGTTGATATTTGGTTCTGATGAGGTCTCCAGTTTTGGAGTTGAAAGCGCTAAATCCATTTGTCAATAAAGACGTTTTGTGATACCTTTTGGAGTTTCTGGACGTGGTGTTGGTGTTGGTAAAAACGTTCTATTTTCTGGAAAACAGCCTTTATTGTAACTTGGACTACCGTGGATTTTTATTGTCTAATACTTGTTAACGGTTCATATGTTCAGAAACTACCAACGAGGGGATAACCACAGGTGTGGAACACCAGTGACATGTTGGTAATGTCCATGTCTAGGATATTGTTGGTCTTGGTGGCGGTGTGTATGGGTTGATCCAGCCGAGTGGAGGTTATGAATCCTGGACAGCGTTGGCCTAATGTGTCGGTACATGAGTAGCTATCCCAGTTAAGTGTGGGGTAGTGTCAGTCGCACATCAGTAGTACCTGTCTGAACCCTACTGTCCAGTACACCAAGAAATGAGGGCCGGTAACTGTGAGGTATGTTGTTGAATCCATAGCATGTTACAATGTGTATAGCAGTTCTGGCCACAGTTAGTTGCACGTGGATCACCTCTGATGCATTGTGCTAAGTAACCAGCCAGGAGGTGTGTACAACATAGTGAAATATGGACAAACCTCAGCCGTGGGTGTTCCGGTCCAGGATACATGACTGAAAGGTGTGGTCTGCGTATAACCTGTCAGTGTAGGTGTGCTCTGCAGAGCCTAGAGCCAGGTCCCAGTCACTGCAGAGATATTGAACTGGTCCATTATAAGGAGTGCCTTGCCTGCGTGCATCAGAGATGATATCAAGGATTGAGTCACATGACCCCATGTTTTGCTTGTCTGTTCCCGTTCTGGTGGTGAATGTTATTGGAAACTGTGCAAGATAGGCAGTATAGGAGCAGCAAGAGCCTTACATGATATCTCTACTCCCAGGGCTGACAGGTGCAGGTCATCTGTGCCAAAGCATCGTGTTTTGTTGACCTTGTCATTCAAAGTGGACAGATACTGGATGCCTGTGGAATGACAGCAGAAGTATAGGCAACTGTTGAAGTGAAACAGTCACTTGTTGTACAGTGGTATCTAGTCTGGATGAATGCAGAATGCTCCCCAGGGCTTGGCCGATACCTTCTGGGCTACAAGACCGGAGAGCTATTGCATGTCCCTGCACATGTAGTCTGGGAAGTTACATCTCAGGGCAGTCACACTTAACATGGAGAATGACAGTCAAATTGTACCTGGTGAGGTGTGGCATGGGGTGCATAGGTTATGTTGCAGAACCAGTTACCCGACAGCTAGATGTAAGCGACTATCGCCTTGTGTAGCCTGCTGAGTAAGACATCAGTGTGACCGCCTACAGAGTCACCTATGACTGGTGTGTTGGGTATGTTATAACACCCTATTGTCTGTATTTGATGGGCACATATGAGTCTGTGGGCTATAAGTAATTGTTGTTGTGTTTGGTGATGGGGGCTGCCTCCGGTGCCTACACAGAGTATGGAGAGGTTCTGCAAATGTCGTACTCATACTATGTGTGCCCTGTGGTGGTGGAGATCTTGTGAGACTATGTGATGAGTGGGGTGTGTTGCAAATGTTACACGTCCCCACATGAATGTCAGGTTCAGTCTGGGTTGGTGACAGCATTACCCCCAGCATGGCTACATATGTGCATCTCCCACAGGCTGTAATGTCTTATGTTGGGAGGTGAGCATTGACTGTGTACATGAGACAATTGCTCTATTGCCACATGTTCACCATATTCATCATATAGACAGGCAATAGCACTGGTACGTGACAGTTGGACAAGCCTGTATATTCAACCATGTCTCACGAGATATGTGAGTTAGGTGTGTACAACAGCTGTTGTACTGTAAGCAAGCTGGAAATGTAACGACAGACAGTGTACTTGTAAGAAATGAGTTGGAATGGGTGCTATAGTAATTAGTAGCTCATGAAGTGCTCACTAGTTCTGAACAAGTGCTGAGCATGAATATGCAATACAGATAGGCTGTTGGATGATATCAACCCACTGCAACCCACAAGTGGAGATGACAGTCATAATTGGAGTCACTGCACTATTACCCTGCTGAGTATGGTCTGCAAGTCTATGAACCTTTATCAACGTAGATGTTAGCAGTACAGAAGTAGATGACAGTGTGGATGATTTCACACTGCATAGCAAAACTGTGACAGGTCATAGGACATCATCACCCATACCGTGTTCCAGCTACACTGAGTATACTAGATGTATCTTTGTATGTCACAGGAGTGTTCTACCAGTGGCCTGTTGACAGAATCAACACTACAAAAGGTGTCAGAGTGACATGTGCATATCACACCACTGGCAGCTACAGTAAAACAGGGTTAATGTTTTGTACTCCCCCCTCATTGTAGTCCATACCACACAGACAAATGGGAGGCATCTGTGTATGTAAGCATGTGAATGGCCATGACCTAGGAGCAATAGCTGTCTCAGTGTTGTGGACAACATACAGAATGTGCTTTGTGGGTGAGGTGTGTGACATATGTGCACAGTCTGACAGCTGATAATAGCATTGTCACCGCTAGGTGAATAACCCTGTACCCATTAACTACCACCTAGGCAGTGGTCAACATTATGGACACTGTGTAAGGGATGGTGCTGTGCAGTTCACCTCCCTGAGTTGGTGATGTCTCCAAGCCTATTAGGTAGTCATACGAGGCACCCATGTCATGGCAGGGTGCCATCCATGAGCATGGAGATCATTGGACAGGCATACTCTGCACTTGGGTGACCAATATCGGATCACATATCACCTTTAAGGGGTATTGGCCATGCGTGGATGGGTGATACCAGCCTTCACTATCCTCACCTCCACTATGCAGCATGCTGGCTACCTTGCATGAAGACATGTGCTACACTGTGATGTTGGACATGCTACATGTACATATCCTGATCTGAAAGACATACGTCATGGACAGCCACCATCCTACTACAAGGATCGCCACATGCTGGACAGATCCCTGTGCCATACATGATACATACTCCCGCCATACCATGCAACCCTGTCCATCAAAGCTGCACATGTCATCTCTGTCATACATGGTGTGATGACCACATGGTAGATGTATTATTAACTGTCTGGATAAGTAATGTGGCACTGATGCACCTCGCGGTGGCAAAATGGCTGTCGGATACAGCTAGAAAACCTTGCCCGTACATGCTATAGTTGATAACCATCCCTGCGAATGACGTCCGGCTAGCCATTGTCACATGTCTATCACATGTGCAACACAGGCGATCCGTGGCAGGATGTTGAACTGCTGTACAGTGCCGTGTATGTGTATATGGCAAAACACATGCATGTAAAGGTTCTGTGCTTATGTGTGCATTGTCACTGCTCATGTCCATTAAGGCAGTGTATGTGTTGATATGTGACATATACACAGCATCATGGTCAACAGCATCACTGTGGACACACCCAGGCATGTGCTGATAGGTAAGAACACCAGTACAGGCAAACAGACATGCCCACATCAAGACAGCATTCACATGGAGTATGAACAATGTAAAGAGGTGACACACATATATGGTGATGATATCCAATGCATAACGGGTGTTACATGTGTGTGACACAAACATGTCAGTCTTGTCAGTGTCATGATGATTTGTAAAGATAACTTTGCAGATGTACTAGATTTAATACAAATGTATGTGCAGCTGCATCTCTGTACATCTCTGTGATACTGTGACCTGTCACCATCATTATGTCTTCCAGATAATGCCTCATTCACACCTGCCAGCGTACAGCCACCAGGAGGATAATGTAATCATCCCGTACCTCCATGAGAACTACAAGATGTTGTTCAGCCATGTGCCACAGCATGCCCAGCAGCCTGACGACCTGTGGCAGGACCTTCGCAAGAGGGTTAATGATGTGGGTGGCCATAACCATACCTACCAGCAGGTGCACAGACACTGGATGGACTTGATACGACATGTGAAACAGCGTGCCACTGCAATCACCAAGGAACAAGTTGGAACAGGTGGTAGGCTACCAACCCAGCCCCCACTCACACACACTGAAGAGCTACTGGCCAGCCTGGAGACACCCTCACAACAGCATCCACAAACACTAGCTGCCATCGTGAGGTGGGTGTCTCCCAACCAATGAGCCTGGAGTTGCCTGGCAAGTCACTACTGCACATATGACTATTATATCCCATTTAGTTGCATGTGTCACTGTACAATATGTAATGTAACATCATATGCAAGGTATGTTTACACATATGCTGCATACTACAGTATGCTACCCTGTGTATGCACACATGTGCATACTATATGCTATTGTACAGGTGAATGTGTTAACATGCACAGTGTGCCCTGTGGCTGTCATACAGTCATGGATAATGTTCAAACTGCTGTGTCACCCCTATACAGGTACCTCTGGCATGCCGCACAGACATCAGTCCATTACAGGTGAGACTGTCATCAGTATCAGGCATGTTAATGCATATATCTATTCGCCATGTGGCCAGTTAACACATGTACACATGATGTATGGTCCAGTCACGATATACATGTCACATCTCCCATCATTCACACTGGCTACCCATGTGCAATATATACAAACAAAATGAAACACTGACATGAAACCTCAGTATCTGTCATTGCTACATGTGTGGACAGCTGTGCATACAACGGTGGAGGTGTTGTTCAATGTAAGCATATGTACTATACATTGGAACAACACATGTGTGGTACGCAAACAGTACCACACAGTGAGCTGGGATATGGGCAGCCCACAGGAGTCACCATTGTGTTATATGCCCCTGCAATGCATGCACACATTGTGATGTGCCATTTGACATGTCCCAGACATGTAGTGTTCTGGCTGCAATATTGTCACACTATCCCATAATACATACCCCACATACCAAACATACAACCCGTTGTCTGCATAGCCCTGTGGACGGTCACATATCTGACATCTATGGGTGTATGTCATATGGGACTACACAGACATGTGAGATAAAAGGCCATCACAAACATTTGGCCAACACATGTTCACACATGGCCATGGAGGATGGCCAGAGACATGTAGCCACACAGTAGATGTGATGTGTATACACGCTGTTGCACATTGTCCATACATGGCCCAATTATAGCCTTAGTTGACTGATTATACAATTGATGTGGTACACTGGACATCCTAAAAGCCTGTGCACAGCTAGTGGAGGTGTCACGTAAGTCGACCATATAAGATGTGTTGAACATCACGACTGTGTCATAGCATGACAGTAGTCACCTGTACAGCTTCCACAGACATTGACACCACATCAGGCCACAGATACCGTACATTTCCCTTGCTGCTGTAGGACATCACCATCAGCCGTGCACCTCGTGTGTGTGGTACATCAATGTCATGTGGGACATGGTGTATTGACAAGTCTGCAATGTGTGGACATGGTTGCCAGGCAGCTAAGACTCTGTAGTAGTTGTGCAGGGGTGTCATCCGTAGGTCTTCCAGTGACCTGTCACATGACACAGCATGATTTGGTGTGTATACACCTCAGCAAAGTGGGTCACAATCCACAGTTATCTCATGTATGCACGCAGTTATGGCTATGCAATGTGTGCATATTACACACTGTATAGCAGTATAGACGCCTCATGATGCCATGCAATGGCACAGTGTCTGTACTTCACACCATATAGCAATGTAGATGCCTCACACTACCCTTCCATGCTCATGCACATTTGCTAAACGTGCATTCTATCTGTAGGGCATACAGACAACACTGCAATGTGATACCCATTACAACGCTGTACATGTGTCAGGACACCATTGTGTCAGACATGTATGCATGTCAATGCACACGTCAGCAGATTACATGTCAAGGTCACTTCAGCCACGTGTTCTGTTAACTGTGCTGGTCCACATGGTGTATCACAGGGATGCATGCTTACTACCATGATTGTGTAAACTGCATGGTTACTAATATGACACCTGCTTGCTGTTGTGTGCAACCCAGGGAGGTATGCTGACTACCACTATTAATGTCTGAGCTGCATGCCGTCTGCTGTATCACATGCATGCTGCATGCCATCTGTCAAATCACATGCATGGTGTGTCTGTGTGTGTCTGTGTGCGTGTGTCTGTGTATGTGTGTGTGCCTGTGTGTGTGTGTGTGTGTGTGTGTCTGTGTCTGTGTGTGTGTGTGTCTATTGTAATGTAGAGTCTTTCTTTGCATTCACAGGTGATGTAGGTGCATTACCCTCCTGCAGTCCATCTGATGTTAGTGTCCCCACAGATACTAGCAGTGATGAACATATGCATGAGGTACAGGCAGGGTTGTCAGGAGCTGAATCTTTGCCAATGGTTGCCATCCCAGCTATGTCCCCCTCTTCCCCACCACACAGTTCTCATGCCAACACATACCCTATCACCAGTGGCCATAGCGGAAGGACAGTCAGCGTGTGTTAGCTTGGAACATATATGTGTGGCGGCTACAGAAGGTGTGTCTCCACACCATGGTGTCAGTGTAATGACTGCAGATGTGCCACACAGGCATGTGGCCAGTGCTGCTCATAGGAGGACTTCTGGCAGACATGCACCTGCAGGACAGAGCACAGCAGCTGGTGTCACCAGATGCATGTTCCCGACTGTAATGGCGGCACAGGCACGTGCTGAATGGCAGAACAGAGAAGGGCAGAGGCTTCAGAGGGCTGCTATCCATACTCTAAATGACAACATCCAGGCATTGGCAAATGCTCAATAGCAGATTGCTGATGTTCTGGACAGGCAATTAGGTGACAAGGTCGGAATCCTTGACCGTGGCATGGCAATCCGTGAGCGTGAGCTGTCTGTGCTGGAACATCTGGTAGGAGTGAGGCATAGGCCACGTGGACGTAGGCCAGCTACACCACCTAGTGCAGGTCAACATGAACGAGCCACCTCACATGCCTGCTCCCATAGTGCCGGTAGCAGTAGCAGTGCAGCTGATGCTGCGCTGTCCACACCAGGACATAGCAGGCCATGTGGACGTGGCCCTGGCCGTTCCCAGTGGAGACACGGTTCCAGTGGATGTGTCATCGGACAGTAGCCAATCTGTACCTCCACCTGGTAGTGCCCGTGCAATCCCTGGCAGGCACAGGTCATGTGGCCATGGCTGGACACTGTGAGCTGTGCATCCTGGTCTGTACAATCTGGAGCTGTCTATAATACCCCTGTGTTGGCCTGGCAAAAGGCAGAACTGTGTGCACTCATACACGCACACAGCGTAAACATCTGTAGGGCACCGCAACACCCACATGCATAACTACCACACATGTCCAATCAGATCACCGGCCCTTACCCACACACATGATGTCATCCACTGGTGCAGCCTATGCCCCTGGCAAACATTATCACCCTGTGCATATGATGATGCCTGTGCCGCATCCCTGTCATCCACACCATTGGTGCAGGGACATGCTCAAATGGTCTGATGCACAGGGTGAACAGAATTGTGAGAGAAGTGTATATTACATTAGTTGTGTACTGTTGACATGCACCAGACATACCATGTAGTACAGGTTTATAATGCATTGTTATATGTTCACAGTATGTGTCTTGGTAACAGCAGTAACAACATGTTGGTAATGATGCCCTGGTTCCCTCCTTATGGCCTACTTGCATGTGCCAACAAGTAGCAGTGTTTGCAGTTTCCCATGTGTAAATGTGGAGTACTCACAGGCATGTATGGCAATACCAGCATGCTATACATAGCCTCAACCTGACTGTTAGAAAGGCTACCATACCACAGATGTCTACACATCTACTGATCCAGAAGCATGTGTGCTGTTTAATAGGCTACAGTGGCTAGAGACATGACATCCATACCAGGTCACATCACAGGTATGTTGACATGGTGCGGGGGGTTTACACAGCGGTCTGGCCGATGATAACATTACAGGCCACTTGATAGCATGAGGCCTCACTGTGTAGCAGTAATACCCTGTCACATTACAGGATGAGAACATACACAGACATGCACAGAAACACACAGTAACGTGCCCACACTCACGGGGTTAACAACACTATAACGCACACTCGATAGTGTTGAGGTGAGGACCCCTGCCTATGTGTTAATCACCCTCACAGTACTGTGCACCCACATGACGCGACACAGAGAATGAACATGTACAGGTAGTCAGTAAGGCTGAGACCGATGGCATCAACAGGGTAGTAGACTGCATCACCATGAGGGGTTATGGATCCTGTCTGTTCTGTATGGTAGCATACACCCTCACTCCATGCACCAAACAGCCATACAAACATACACACACACACACACACACACACACACACACACACACACACACACACCCACACACACACTGGAGTCCACAAATGTCATTCACATATGGATAGCTGACATGTGTGTGAAACGCACACCACCCCTGCCTACATCATGCTTTCTGCACTGCAGTATGTACAGATCTCTACAACATTGTACAGGGGTGTGTAACAATTGAGATGTATTCCCCACCATATGTGGCATATATGGTCACACAAGCAAACCCACATGGCAGTACTGTGAATGATACACCTGCTATATGATGATACGTCTGACAGACATGCAGCAGTATTGGCCGCATTATGTGTATCAACGCTACCTTCGGCAATTGTGCTGCTATATGCACATGGGAGGATGTAAGTGTTACAGGTGTCAAGTGACTTACAGTCAGTAACACCCGACTGCTGTGTAGGTTTTAAGTCTTCACCGTCAAGTAACAGTAACATAGCATATGTTTGCACATGCAATGGTAGGATGGCTTGTGACACACCTGTGAGCCACCCCCGGCAAACATCCATCTGCAATGGTGGATCACCACTTTATGTACACACATCCATCCATACCTGATGTACATCCTACCGTATTGTCAGTATTTCACCATATACAGGTGTCAATGACGGGGCTGCAGTGCAACTGCATGTTGTAGTTAGGCACAGATGAATTACATATATCAGCTACTGCACATTCATTGTAGCTGCATGCACACCACTACATGTGCATGTGTGTTGGTCCTACATGCCTTTCATGTAGCCATGTTTGTACGCATTGCAATTGGTGAACATGTGTAATGACATATATAACACATGGAGTGTTGTATGATATGATGGGTGTCATGGGTTACTAGTACAGAGGGGATGTTTCCTCGGTCAACATTGCTACCTCATGTACTGTTAGCATTCAACAGCCATGGACCTACCTTCCATGTGCATGCGTGTGATTGCTGCAGCCACTTGTCTGCACGGAGGACAGCAAAAGCTTTGCTATGTACATATGTGTTGTGTGTGTGTGTGTGTGTGTGTGTGTGTGTGTGTGTGTGTGTGTGTGTGTGTGTGTGGTCCATGCACATATCCACTGTGATTGCGTGTATGTCATATCCAAACTTGTGTGTTCTTTGGTGTACAGCGACAGTCATGTGTCACAGCTGTGTAAGACCCAGGGCCCCTGTTATGTGTAGAGCAGACCTGGTTATGTACAGTGGTATCATTGCATTGCATAAGACATGATGAAACCCTGTCAGTACATATGTAGTCTGCACAGTTGCTGTAGAACTATGTACAGTCCACTGGTCATGAGTCACACGGTGTTGGGGTAATGTATGGATGTGTGTTGCTGGTCCAAGGACATGGTGATGTCTGAGGGCTACATAGTAGAATGCGATGTTTACCTCTGTGATCTCCACCTGAGACATCTGTGATGGCTCTTGAGTGTGTACTGGTCAGTACATGTGAGTGGCCTTCATGTACATGGGGACAGTAACACCATACTGTGCCCGTCCATGTTTAGAATCTGAGTGCATGCAAGATAGCCCTTTGCTACTGCTAAGTGTGTGAGCATGCCCAATACGCCATTGTGTAGATGGACACACAGTACAATCCAAACGGACGTGTGCTACTAAGTGTGTGAGCATGCCCAGTGACACCTTGTGTCGGTGATGTGCCTCTGTGTATGGGCATGGCCATTGACATCCTGTATAGCGATGGTGGTCATCCAGGCAACAGATGTCCATACCCCATGTCAGGATGGATGCCTACACTGAACACACTGGCTGACTGTCTTGAAGGGTGTACTGTCTGTGGCATGTCTCGTATCTATGTAGTATTTTAATAGTGCTCCGTAGATAGGCAGTTGTCCCGCTCACACCACTGCTGTGTGTTTGTCTAAGTCTACCTTGGGACAGTAATATGCTTTTAGGCTGCTCACTCTCTATACATTCCCTATCGGCATCTTTGCCTTTGCGGATGATGTCATCCACCTAGAAGTATGCCTCTGTGAGTGCTGTGTTTCAGTAATCTTGGTAGCGCATTCTGTAACTGCGTAATGCTGTAGTGTGATAAGGTAGTTAAGTGTATGTTCGACTCCCAGCCCTGCCAAGTGTGTGTGTGTGTTTCCGGCTGCCTGGGGACAGAGTAATGCTGTTAGACGTCTCACTCCATATACATTCCCTATCGGCATCTTTGCCTTTGCGGATGATGTCATCCACCTAGAAATATGCCTCTGGGAGTGCTGTGTACCAGTAATCTCAATAGCGCGTTCTGTAACTGTGTAATGTTGTAGTGTGATAAGGTAGTTAGGTGTATGTTCGACTCCCAGCCCTGCCAAGTGTGTGTGTGTTTCCGGCTGCCTGGAGACTGCGTAATGCTTTTAGACATTTCACTCCACATACATTCCCTATTGGCATCTTTGCCTTTGCGGATGATGTCATCCACCTAGAAATATGCCTCTGGGAGTGCTGTGTACCAGTAATCTTGATAGTGCATTCTGTAACTGAGTAATGCTGTAGTGTGATAAGATAGTTAGGTGTATGTTCGACTCCCAGCCCTGCCAAGTGTGTGTGTGTGTGTGTGTGTGTTTCCGGCTGCCTGGGGACAGAGTAATGCTTTCAGACATCTCACTCCACATACATTCCCTATCGGCATCTTTGCCTTTGCGGATGATGTCATCCACCTAGAAATATGCCTCTAGGAGTGTTGTGTACCAGTAATCTCAATAGCGCATTTTGTAACTGCGTAATTCTGTAGAGAGATAAGGTAGTTAGGTGTATGTTCGACTGCCAGCCCTGCCAAGTGTGTGTGTGTGTGTGTGTGTGTGTGTGTGTGTGTGTGTGTGTGTGTGTGTGTGTGTGTGTGTGTGTTTCCAGCTGCCTGGGGACAGAATAATGCTTTTAGATGTCTCACTCCACATACATTCCCTATCGGCGTCTTTGCCTTTGCGGATGGATGTCATCCACAAAGAAATATGCCACTGGGAGTGCTATATACCAGTAGTCTCGATAGCGCATTCTGTAACTGCATAATGCTATAGTGTGATAAGGTAGTTAGGTGTATGTTCGACTTCCAGCCCTGCCAAGTGTGTGTCTGTGTGTGTGTGTTTCCAGCTGCCTGGGGACAGAGTAATGCTTTTAGACGGCTCACTCCCCATACATTCCCTATCGGTGTCTTTGCCTTTGCGGATTATGTCATCCACCTAGATGTATGCCTGTGGGAGTGCAGTGATGCTAGAACTCAGTAGCGCATTCCGTTACTGCATAATGCTGTAGTGTGGTAGACTAGACAGGTAGGTGCTCGATTCCAAGGCATGGCAGGTGTGTGTGGTTGGCAGTTATACCGTATGTGTTGGTATCTGTGAGTAGCTAGCTGCAGGATGTGCTCAGTGTGTTTTGTTGCTGACCTGTATAGTGTCCACAGCCCGCATATTCTGCCAAGACACTGGGTTGTCAACACATACATTCACCAATAGGTCTGGTGAGTGTCAGCAGCCCTACTCTTACCCTTGATACGGTCTGACCTGTGTGACGCAACATAACACACGTGCCTTGATAGTAACAACACTGCATGATGCAGGTGGCACATGTTGTTTCCTTTTCATTCCTGTCTAACGCATTGCTGTCATGTGGTCCGCTATTGTGATATAAATGCCATATCTACATATGTGTGTACATGTATACGTGTGTATGTATGTATATATATATATATATATATATATATATATATATATATATATATATATATATATATATATATATATATATATAGATATAGATATATATATATATGTCTATGTATATATGTATACACATATAATATATATGATATATGTAGATTTAGAGGTGGACATAGATGTGAACATATATGTCTGGGGACATCAGCACTATTGAATATTTGTGCCGGATGATCTGTACGTGATAACCTGGGATCTATGTATATCTGCCATGGCGTGGTGGTAATGCACATCGTCTGTATTGTGCAGAGTCATAGGTTGTAGATGTGTAGACACCGGTTATTTTGTTGCTGGGAAGACCATGGGACATCGAATCTGGTGATAGTAAAGCACCTGTTGCCAGTTTTGTATGGATCTGAGCGACACTGAGCAGTGGTTATTAATTTGGAGGTTCGGTATGGGTCATATAACTATTCATTAGAAGACTATACTATGCAGATGAGGTTGACTACAGTGTATCACATTTATCACCAGGGTGTGCTGCTGGTCCCTGGAGTGTATGTGTGTAGTCAGCTGGGTGCAAGTCTCGAATATAGTTGACAGCATGGGAGGGGGGGTCTGTATGTACATTGCAGAACTGTGCCTCGGGAGTGCTCCTGCCTTAGCACAACTAAGCTAGGGGTGTGTCTATACCTGCCTGATGACATTGGGAGGGATGACAGCAGTGGTGGGGTAGTCGGGGTGTACAGGCTGCACAAACAGGTGTTGATCAGCATAATCAGCAGATGACATGGCCAGCCCGCACATGAACAGTACATTAATGCGAGCAAGCAGCATACACACAGGTTTCGTCCGCACTGTACACCACCGGTGTATACCTGCAGGGACATTTCATGACACAGTCCAACCAAATGACATGGGCTGCAGAAGGCAACATATATCAACATGTGCAGGAGGCTGGGGGAGTGAGGATGTGTATGTTGCCGAACAACCCTTACTGGGGTGACATAAGACTTTATAGACCGAGGGTGACTTACCAGGGGCTACATGGGCTGGGGATGTTGAAGCTTGATGACCTGTTCTTGCCACACCTGGCACATCAAACAGGCTTGGGAAGCACATCACAGTGGATACCATGGTATGTGTTGGCCTAGGTGTACTAGCCACAGGTATCTCACACAGCACAACTGGGGATATCATGGGTATCTCACAGGCATCTGCATCCAGAGTATTGCACCAGTTCACAGATGCCATGTCAACACATGATAGTAGACCAGCAATATGCATCTGTACAACCACATGGATGACTACCCTGGGGTACTGGGTGCTATAGCCTGCACACACATACACATCGTAGCACCACCCGGTGAGCGAGGTAGGGCCTACAGTTACTGCAGGGGCATACCCTCCAACAGCTAGGCCATATGTGATGGCCAGGGCATGAGATTGAATGTGTGTGCTGTCTGCCCTGGAAGCTATGATGTGTTCACTATATGGCTTCTGACACAGCTGTAGCACACCAATACCAATATGGATATCCCCTACAGTCTCCTAGTGGGGGATGCTGGGTAAACACTGGTGTCGTGGCTAATGACACCCATCAGCAATGCACACACACCTGAACACTCACACCATACTGAGGTGGATGCACAGGCAAGACATATACTTGTGCATGTGTTTGGGATGCTCATTTCAAAGTTCTGGTATCCAGACACATCCGTTGTAGCTCTGCAGTATTTACAAGCTACATGCATACAAGTTGTTATGGTATTTGCTCTGCTACACAATCTTATCCTGCAGTAAGAGTTGCAGAAGGAACAGCATGGGGCAGGGCCACACAGCCCAGCACCACTGCCAAGGCCTGTACAGGCACAGTGTGACTTGGTGAAGGAACTACCTGAGCAGGGCACAGTCAGCGAAAGCCCGTGCACAGTATGACCTGCCCTTAGCAAAGAGGCAACACAAGGCATATGCACTGACACAGTAGGTACCCATGGATTTCCCCTCTCTGACCCGCACACAGTACAATGGATGCCAAACATGACAGTACCTGTGCTCGGCCATGTACAGGAGGTGCACTGTGTGCATCCAACATAGGCAGCACCCCAGCACCATCCTCAAGTCCGGAACACACCCAGGGTATGTCTATTGACCTAACAAGTGGCAGTTGTATTAGAATGTGTAGTTACCCAATGCTATGGTATGTATGTGAGCATACAAGTGACTGTGGTGGCCAAATGTTAGGGAAGCAGACAGTACACATCTACAGTGGCACCATGACCTCTGTAGCACATACGGGGGTCACAATGGTATCCTGTAGTACACAGGGTGTCCTAACCCACTGCAGATTATGGGCTGACCATCATGTGTGTCCACACAGCCCACACATGTTCCATGCAGCTGGACAGATGCTGACCAATACAGACAAATGATATACGATGGCCTATGGATATGTCCGATGAATGATCCCAACCCCCTAAGACACACACAGACGACAGCAGGCCAGGCAGTTTGATATAGGTTGTGTAAGCTAGGATGTCCAACACCACTGTGCTGGTAATTAAAGCTGGGAACTGATGTACCCTGGTATCCCTCCAACCAGCAATTTAGGTAGGTCCACACACTGACATGGAGTACCCAGCATGCCAGTACAGTAGCAGCAGATGTGTTCAACTGTTGCCTGTGCCCCCCATCAAACCTACACATGTGAGAGTCATGTGCGCCACCCACGGTGTTGTGTAGGACTGTGGTTGTGGTTGGATGTTCCCTATGCAGACATGTAGCAACTGTCAATACCACATGACCATTAGCTACCCTGCAGACACAGCATGACACCTGTCTGTGTAGAACAGAGGGGTCAGCAACACAGTGCTAACTATCTGGACATGTGACACATGCAATACAGTTGACCATACTTGGCATGCTCACACACATGACGGTATGATGGTAATGTCGATCGACAACATGCGTAACAGTCATACTGGGCATGCTCACACACTGAAACACAAGACAGCCAGACATCCATACACCAGTGGTCCGGACATATCTGCCAGTACATTGCTCTACTGTGGGATACTGCACTGTATGGTGTGTGTGTGGTCTATTGTCTGTACATATGCCATGGTCTATTGTTAACTCACATGACCTATGTGCGCAGGGTACTTCGACCATCACGTGTATAGGGTGGTTCTTTGTTTGCGGACAGGCCGACGCCTTTGGATACAGACTGGGTAAGGCACATTCCAGCAGGTGGGAGCAGTTGTGCATGGGTTTGCACAGTGTTAAGCACTGCTGACCTCTGGTCACAGCACCTTATACATGTTTAGACATTTCTTTGACAGTGCACTACTGGCATACTGGTAGACAAACACGCTTACAGCAGCTCGCTCACCGACATTTCCACTTACATTTGTCACTCACGCTGGGTGTGCGCGATCCCTTGTGATGCGTATTACATCAGACTACATGACTACAGTATCGGGTATGTGTAACCGTTTTGCGACGGCAGTCGTTCGACTGTACGGACTCAGTGGCCTGTCCAGTGACGTAATCATATTATATGCATGTTCCTCATACGATCTGCTCCCATCTGCCTGATACATGGGAACCGATACTCTGCAATGCTGACATGTGACTTGAGTTTAACGCAGCTGTCCGCTGAGTCATGCTACCGCATACCTACTGCACATTGTCCACCTTTCAGATTGCACGACGGGAGACTGTAGGTGTGACACCTTTCCCACTTTGCATGGGACAGTCTCTCATCATGCATATCTCATGTGACAATACCAGAACTCTCCACCAATCGGGGACACATTTCTACAGAATCAGGGACAGGTCAAGAAAAATCAGGGACACTTTTACAAAAGTAGTGCTATTAACTTGAAACATTGACAGAATCAGAGCATATAACTTAATACACATACTCTGAAGTAACAGTTGTTTATAACTCTTACTTATTGTCATTAATCAGTAAGTGTAATTCACCACCTTTCCTTCCACAGCCACTAACTCAGGGACGTACCTGACATTCAGGGACAGTTGAGTGGTATGGACAATACTCTAGCCATTGCAACTGTCCTGATTAGGGGACATTCTCATGTTGTACGTGTCTGTACTGGTTGCATGTTACAGGTCTTGTATACCTGACACGTTGATATGTCATATGTAGTAGCATAAGCAACTTTACTGCTGCTACACTATGCTCTGATTTGTTCCGATATGTATATTTCTGTACTATGCATGGCTGTAGGTATGTTCTGCCCTGGTACATCTGACATTTCTACAGAGCAGGTTCCACTTTGGCCATTCAGAGTGGTGGCGGCCCTATAGACCCTATATGTAGAGCTATCACATGTGTCAAGGCAACACATACACACAGCCAGTAGTAAACGGACAACTTCCACAGTTTGTATACGTTAAGGTTATTCATGTAGCATTATATTTGATAATACTGTTTCCTATTACGTGTAGTTGTTACTGATACAACAAATTGATGGCTGACACCACTAGCCTCCATTCCCGAACTCACAGGCCATGTGCCATAACTGTCATTTTGCAGGACACAACTGCCCAGAGGGGTGTGTCCCTCGCAGGCGTATGGGTGTTGAACCTCTTCTATTATGCTATCATCTACCTAAGGTATACCAATGGGTGTGAATGAACACTGTGTCAGGAACAATGCATAACACCCTGTGGGACACATTTAGATGATTGGTTCTATTAACCAGACACATTCACAGTCACAGAGCATATGTATTCATTCACGTTTGTCGAGGTACATGCTGTTTGTGACTCATACATGTTGTCATCTGTCATTACCTATATTCCGCCACCTGTTCACCTAATATCACTAGTTCTGGAAGTGTTTAGTTGGACTTTGTTACATTCTGATACATAACTATGGACGTCCATGCTAATCGGGTACACAGCACTGATTTGGTCTCTGTGTATTCCCCCGATGGTTTACAGACTATCCAGTAGATGTGCTCTTCAGGTTTGGGAGATGTAGGCGTATGCCCACATAGGAATATTAATGACTTCCACTGGGCGGACCTACTACATCTCTGCCAACCAGCACCTGCACACTTAAGCCCATTAATGCATACCCATGGTCCACCTACCTGGCACCCCTCTACAGCAGTCATGACAAATACTTACTGCGAGCGCAGCTGGGGTATGAGCACACCCCTACACATTGCCCACTCTCCCCGTCTCAGGACACATGTCGTACATTTTGTCAACCCATGTATTATCACAATTGCACAACCTACTGTTCCATGTACACCTACATCCTGCTCATATTGGTGTCAGCAGATTCACACGTACCCTGAATATTTGAGGTCCCACAAGGGACACCGTTGTACATGTTTAAAGTGTAGACCTTGCAGAACTCTCCCACTGGTACTTTCCTGCTGGTGTTTTGGACAGCGACAGTGTATTGATCTGTATTGCCTGTCTGTATGTCTGTCCGGCCTAGCTGGGTGATGTGGGGGGGGTACAAAGTTTATTTATTGGACCTCCCAGTCACATATGCCCAGGCTGTAAATATGTTACCCCTAATTGCTGTGAAGTAACCTATTTATGTACATGTGTATATCTACACTGACATATAATTTTTTTTGTGTGTATGTGTATATATCACTACCTGTTGTTTGTGTATATATATCTATCTATATATATCCTTAGTATATCCTTGTGTGTGTATATATATATATATATATATATATATATATATATATATATATATATATATATATATATATCCGTATGAATATATATGTGTATGTAAATTAATATAGATATATGTATATATACATCTGTGTGTCCGTTAACCTATACATTTCCCGGACATGGACACTTACACATGCGTATTGGCTTTTATCTCAGTTTCAACAGCATACTATTGCCTTAGTCATTATGACACCGACACTTCACTCTGGTGAACTTGTAATCAGTATATTGCATGCTATACAGTGGACAGATGTCGCACGTTTTTCATGTCTGGGGTGTCGCTGCTAACTGGGATGTGATACAGTGTCATTCGACCTATTACTCGTATGTGCAGCCTATTATTCCTACTACTGTGTTAGTTTCTGTGCACATTCATATTATTAATGTTGCTAGGATGTGTGTTTGTGTTACTGTGACTGTACATCAACATATTGTTGTCTTCATGTAGTTGTGTCCTTCTTGCTTTTCCCGGTTTGGGGTTGTCACAGCAGAACTCCGTTCCGCTTATGGGTGGCGTATAGGTTTTACGTGCCGGGCTGCCAGCCCTGATGCACAACGTCCGACAACGATATGCCCATTCACGCATGTCTCCATGCAAACCACGATCTATCTGGGAATCGCACCTATGTACTAGCTGACCTCCACGGGCCGCTCCATTGCACCCGGCGCAGCATACGCTATTACTCCTGTGTCCATAATCGTATATCCATAGTTTCTCCTGCACACCCGTGTTGAGTTTCCACGCATAACAGCCATTATACACCTGATATTGCAGCCATGACACACCTTTACACATTGCCCTCTCATGAGCCTTGGGGTCCTACACACATTTTGCACCATCTTGTGTATTCACAGGCTCACCATCCATTCATATTTGCACATATGTGCCTTTCCTGGTGTTATGGATTACGAACGATTTGTGGGTTACAAGTGTAGGTGGTCACAACATGTACTACATTCCGTCTGTTTACAATGTTGATGTAGCACTTCAACGATGTTATGGCCACTGGTATAACCCTGCCTCTGGTGTGAAGAGCGGTGCTCTCCTCACATTTGTGCAGCTTTATGTGACATACGCTCTGAGCACTTCATAATTCCTTACTTGCTCTGGATTCCCTTCACAACCCTTATGTTTGCTTTCATCTTTCGGCGTTCCTTACACACATATATATATATATATATCTATGTATGTATATATATATATATCTATGTATGTATATATATATATATATATATATATATATATATATATATATATATATATATATATATATCTGTATCTGTATATATATCTGTATATATATATATATATATATATATATATATATATATATATATATATACATATATATATATATATAAATATGTGTGTGTGTGTATATATGTAGATATATAATTGCATATTTCTGTTATGTCTATGGATATTTATCTATACACACATCTATGTATCTATATATATATAAAAGTTACAGGTGTACAAGACAACATACATTTGCTATGCTAATAGCTAATTACACAAGAGGCGCACTTGCATCTACTTATTCTGAGTTACATATGTTTACAGGCACTTCTTTGGGATTACATGTGCCTTATTCCTTATGAAAGTACCACTTTGATGGAATCCGGTTAATGGACCCATGCGAACGCGGTCACCTTTACATGTATAAATGTTGGCTTTACAGCACAGAGGCATTCATTACACAATTAATATGTCCTATAGTCGTACTTGAACTGGGAATGCCTTTACGTTGGGCGGATGCTGTAACCACTACACTATTGGTGCTCTGGCTCATTTATATGTATACCCATGGTTCATAGCTACTCTGACATATGCCTCACCACTTCCCTTACACAGCAGGCATCCATTCTCCTGCTGGGAAAACCGCAGTACTACAATTAGGACATTCCATGTTTCCTACTGCTCTGGACCCGTGCTGCAAGTCTACTCACTCCAAGGATATTCAGAACTCCTACGCTTATAGTCCTCGCACATACGCGTGTTTGATTGTCACGGTGTTCATGTGCTGGTCTGCATTTAGGCTCGGCTGACTGGTGACTAGAACTGCCCTGGCGCTGTTGAAAGATCAGATGTAGCACATGGACAAAGTTAGTCCAGATTTTAACATTCTACCTGTGTTTACAGAAGCAGGTCTTTGGGCATGTCTGACCACATTTTTGGGTCGGTGCTACATAATTTAGGGTGGGGAGTGGTTCCACTACATAATGCAGGTTGGAGGGGTGGTTTCTATATGTTTCCCTTCCAATTTGACTATTTAATTAATTTATAGATACAATGAATATTATTCTGGACATCTGCTATAAATTCACTACAGGTATGCAATAGTCCTGTCAACAGATGTCACAGTTAGTTGGTGTACTTATGTGTACGGACCTCTGTTATACTCGGGGACTCGTTTCTGCAGGGACAAGGCTATGACAACTCAGGGACAATCACGGATACTTCTACCATATTAGTACTATTAACTTGGAACGTGTTGACAGATTCGTAATACTTCTAATTGTCTGCAGTTAAATGCGTCTATTACTATAGCAATAACCCACGCCTGGGTGTGGGTAATGCTAAATTTACCCACGGTTGGCATGGTTTGGTCCCGAGGGCGAGCCCAGGACCAAACAAAGCCAACCGTGGTAAATCATTACCCACACCAGAAGTGGTTATTATATTATATGACATTATTTAAGAAAAGAAACTATTACTTTTCTTAAATAATGGCATATAATGCCTGTTTACTGCCCTTCTGCAGATGTCTGGCATCCGGCAGTTCTGATGTACTGGCGCCTGCGCAGTACATCAGAGTTGTGGGCAACAGCGGAGAAAGCAAGATCTCCGTTGCTTTTTTTAGTGTCTCTATGTTAAATGAGTTTAACATAGTGAGACAGTTTTAAAATAAGCAACGCCATCTCCGTTGCTTATTTTAACTGTCTCGCTATGTTAAACTCATTTAACATAGCGAGACTAAAAAGCAACGGAGATCTTTCTCCGTTTTTAAAACACTGTCTCGCTATGTTAAATGGGTTTAACATAGCGAGACAGCTTTAAAATAAACACGGAGATCTCCGTTGCTTATTTTAAACTGTCTCGCTATGTTAAACCCATTTAACATAGCGAGACAGTGTTTTAAAAAAACGAGTTATACTAATGGAAAAAAGTCCGGGCGACTGGACCTTTTTCCATTAGTATAACTCGATTTACAACGGGCACGCTGGCCAATCAGCGTGCACGTTTTGGGGGGGTCATGGTATAATCTTCATTGTTGTAAGTAGTCATTCTCATTCACCACCTTTCCCTCAAAGGTCACTAGCTTTGTGAGTGATTAAGAAGCTGGCCAGTTATTGTGCGAATGCTCTGACCATTGGTAGCGTTGACATTGTCATATGTACAGGTTGGGATGTATTCTGGGGACTAGGGTTGCCACCTTTTCAAATGGCCAAGTTGGGACATTTTCAGAACACACATCAGATTTTACAAGCCGACACATACCCATGGTCAGTACAAAGGATAGAACTTTACTTATTTGCCTACATAAAAGCCTATTGTTGTAGCGGTTTAGTTGCTTATTCTGTTTCTTGTAACATTTAGGTATTTTAGATACTGAAATAATTATTTTCTGCAACTATTACATAACATATGGGACATAATTATGTCCTACAATCCCAGGACATCTGCCATTTATAATGTATTTTGTCAGGACACAACTGTCCAAAGAGGGACTGTCCCTCGCAAAGCGGGACAGATGGTAACCCTACTGCGGACACCAGATTGTTTGAGCCAACACATAGCCACGGTCAGTGCAGGTTTAGAACATTCATTTGTTTCCTAGCTGTGAGCCTTATACCTTTGGCACATTTGTCATTTGCCTATTTCTTCTACGAATTACGTTTATTCTATCCTGACATGACCGCTTTAGGCAACTGTTACATGCAGTATGGTACATAGTTATTTCCTACAATCACAGGACATTTGGCATTGTATCATTGTTGGTCAGATCACACCTACACACACAGTAATTGTCCCTCACACAGTGGATCAGGGGGTATCCTGTTTATGTTAGTGCCTTCATCACCCTTATACTTTGTGCCACTATGCGAATGTGTGCAATATATTCTCTCGCTTATTCATGTTGGAACACGTGCATCACGGGCAGGTGTTTGATCCTGGGTAGTAGGTTCTGCATGACCATCTAGGGCTGGACAGTCTCGTGCACCACTACTGCACATTCCAACTTGTGTCCAGATATCTACAGAACTGGACTTCATGTCTTCATACCCATTCTAATGTTTACACAGGTTACTTATTCCATGAGGGATATCCCAAAAATTGAACAAGACCAAAACAAGACAAATACCGAACATTCTTCTGGCATTATAAAAATGTGCTGGGGGGTTTACATGCAAGGGATACATAGTTTGCAATCCTGAAACTGCCTAGGGTGACATTACCTACTACATATACGTAGTGGTCACTATGTGTAGATATGGCTGCACCAAACCAGTAAGCCAGGTATGGCTGGATTTGTTGGATGTTCAGGTATGGGAGCGGGTTGTGTGCTGTTGAGGGGATGCTGGGTAGTCCATTATGCATCCAGGTGTGTTGCATTTGATATGGCCAGTTCCATCAGGACCAATCTGTGGGTGTGTGCTGGTGATATGTCTATACATTTGTATTGCACATTTTAATATTCATATGTTTGTGGGAATGTGTTCTACAGTATGGCCTGTCTGGTTGTATTGCAGATGTGTATACATGTTTTTGTGTTTCTTTCTGCTTTACCCGGTGCTCCCTCATACACCTCCAGTTCACCTATTCTGCATACGACACAGTGTCGCCTTGGAGGATTATGCCATTACCCCCCCCCCACACACACACACACATATTCCTGATACTCCATCCATCACTGCTTTGGTTGATGGCCCATGACATGGTCAAGGTAACACATTGCATACCCTACATGCTACATGAAAAGAGACATCGAGGAGCTCTCTGATTATGTAGCCCAGGCAGGTATGACCCTGACCTTGAGCAGTATCCTACCTTCACCAAGAATGATGCCACAATACAGAGATAAGATGATCAGCTTTAACAATTGGCTTAAACACTGGTGTCACTCAAAGGGGATCCAGTGTCTGTCTGCCTGGGATGACATGCTGGACAAGCCATGCTGCTTCGCAAGGGACGGCTTGCACCTGTCACCCCTGGGATTCCGGATATTGGCAAAGGCTCTTGCCACCCCAATAGTGCCTTTTTTAGGCAAGGCTCAAATTCTAAACCTACCACCCTAGAACACAAAAAAGGAAATAAACTAAGGGTAATGCTGCTCAATGCCAGAAGTCTGAATCTCAAAATGCACGCACTCGAGGCCCTTCTCAGTATGGAGAACATCGATGTCTGTGCTGTGACAGAAACCTGGTTCAAGGCTCCTGAGAGCACCCCAGCACTATCAGGTTTTACCTCATATCATGCCCGGCCCCAAAATCTGGACAATACCAAGAAAGGAGGGGTGTATCCATATTCATCAAGGACTCCCACACCTCAAGACTGGTTGCAGCCGCGATGCATCGGAGACCATCCAGGTGCAATTAACCATAGGCAAGACTGCTCTGCAAATTGTAGCATGTTACAGGCCACCCTCACAAACTCAGGAACCTCACATGGCCTTCCTGAAAACACTAGAGGGATAAATGTATCACCAAACACCATCATACTAGGTGACTTCAACTACCCTAATATAGACTGGGAACACTACTCAAGCCCAAACACCCTAGCCCAAAAGTTCCTGGAATTCATAAACTCAAATGCCATGGAACAACTAGTTACCATCCCCACAAGAGGAGATAACATACTTGACCTCATCATCACGAACATGGGAGCACAATGTTCAACACGAAGTATACCCCTCACTGGTGAGATCAGATCACAAACTAATCTCGCTGGAGGTCCTCATCCCACCCCACCTGAAATAAAAAGACCACAGTAAAGAACTTCTCAGCCGACTTCACACTTCTAAAGACTAGTGTGGTCTCCTTTAAGGCCCCCGAGCTGGCAGAAAACAGTACACATGCCGCTGAATCACTTACAAATGCCTTCTACCAGCACCTGGAGGACTGCATGGATAAGGCAATCCCAAGCAAAACAAAGACTCTCTGTACCAAAGGCAAGCGTCCAGTCTGGTGGACCCCAGCCATAAACAAACTCTACAACAAAAGGAGGAAGCTACTACAAGATAGAGCAAAATCCTTAAAAGGTAAGACACCCTTGATCACTATAAGTAAAAAACTAAGAGCTCTCATAAAATCATCCAAAGCAAATTTTGAGAGAAAAATAGCTAAAGACTCACAAGACAATCATAAGGCCTTCTTTAGCTATGTTAGAAACCTGGGAGGAAACTCCCTGATATGCTCAGAACTAGTTCAAAACGATGTGAAGATTACTGATCCTACGGACATTGCAAACATACTGGCTGACAGGTTCAGTGCAAACTCCCCCCCCCTCCCCCCCAAAAGGAGAGATATCTATACCAAATGATTGCAGCCCCCCAAACATCTCCAACGCCCAAGTGAGAACTGCTCTCTCCAAAGCAAAAAACACAGCATCCATGGGACCTGATGGTGTCCCCGGCTGTGTGCTCCACGAACTCAATGAGGAATTAAACCCACAGCTAGGACAGCTGTTTAATCAGAGCCTTACCTCTGGATACGCACTCCAGGAGTGGCGCACTGCAACTGTGGTCCCACTTCACAAAGGCGGTGCCTCCACCGACTCTGGAAATTACCGGCCCATTAGCTTGACAAGCCTTATCTGCAAAGCCATGGAGAGGATCATAATGGACCTCATAAATAAAGACATAGGGAATTTGCAGACTTTGGATCCAACCCAGTTTGGCTTTGTCAAAGGCAGATCATGCCTTTTAAACTTGGTTGACTTTTTCGAAACAGTCACCAAAGACATTGATGAGGAAAGGCAGTCCATACAGCCTACCTCGATCTGGCGAAGGCCTTCGATACAATACCCCACTCGGGTATCATTGAAAAACTCATCAGCTTAAATATTAACCCATACATCACAAGATGGGTTGCAAACTGGCTGAGTGACAGAACCCACAGGGTCAGAGTTGCTGGCGCCATGTCAGACTCAAAGCCTGTCACTAGTGGTGTCCCACAGGGCTCAGTCCTAGGCCCATTCTTGTTTGGCATCTACTTCTCCAAGTACAAGCAAACACAGGAGGGTTATGGCTGACAAAGTTTGCAGATGACTGCAAACTGGCCATAGTAGAAAACACATCTGACACAGATATCCTTCAGAAGGGTCTCACAGAAACGGATAACTGGTGCCAGAGCCATGGCCTAAAGTTAAATGCCAAAAAATGCATAGTCATACCCTTCGGGAAAAACAAGGTTACCCCTAGCTACCAAATAGGTGGCAATCCACTGAGCACAGAAGAAGTTATCAGGGACCTGGGGACCCAGGTTGATAGTAGTCTGTCATTCGACACCCATGTAGCTAAAGTAGTTAGGAAGACCTTCTACATTGCCCACCTTATCATGAAGGGATTCTCATCTAGATCAAGGGAGGTCATTGTCTCCCTCTACTCATCACTCATCAGACCAATGATTGAGTACAATGCCCCATTCGGAATGTATCTGACCCGACACTTGCAGCAGCTGGAGAGGCCACAAAAGTTCCTCACCAAAAGGATAAAGGGTCTCAAAATCTGTCCTATGCTGCCCGACTGAAAGAACTCCAGCTCTATTCAGTCGCACGCTTGCTCAGAGGTGACCTTTGCCTAACATACAAGGCCATGTCAAACCCAGATTTGATGAATATGCTTCACCTCAAAAATCTAGATCCATCAGAGCCACAAGGCGGAGACTTAAACCTCGACACGGCTATTAATAGGACGTGCTGGAGGGATAGATTCATCACCCAAAGACTCCCTATGCTGTGGAACAAAATCCCGGTATATGTGAGGCAGAGCACCTCGCTGGCCTTGTTCAAGAGAAATCTTGACCAATGGATGGGAGATCGCAGATATACCCCAGGGATTACCTCAGTGTCACTGCTCGACAGAGGCACAGCAAAATAATGGGTATAGTTCCCCATACTAAAGGGGTGGCGTAAGCCACAAAACTATGGGCTAGGCTTGTAAATGCCCTTGGGCAGATAGCCTAGTATGAACCTATGAACCTATGAACATATGTCAGGTACCTGTATGGTTGTGTGGACTACCCTGCCATGTTTGACTTTCCACATGGTATACCTCACGCACATAGGTACACACCTATACTTAACTTTCATGACATGGTTGGTATACCCGGGTAATACCCGTTCAAGTGTGACACATCCTGACAAGTTCGGCTTGGACCGCTGATGTGCAGATTTTGGCCGACTGTTCTAATCATTGGTAGGATGCCACCTTTTCCTATGTCCAGAATGGGATATATTCCAGACACATATCCGATTGTACTGGACAACACGTACCCACAGTCACCCTTATGGATAATACTGTTCCTTTCAGCCTACATGTTGCCTTATTGTTGTAGCAGTTTATATGCTCCTTCCATTTCATTTACATGCTTATTCTAGTTCCTGTCACACATGGTATGTGAAATACGGACATACCTATTGTATGTGACTATTACATGTGTTGTGGGATATAATTTGGTCATATGGTCACTAGATATGTACATTTATCATGTTTTTTGTTATGGACACATCTGCCCAGCTGTGTATCCTCCCTCACAATATGGGTCAGCTGGTGACCCTGACCATTGGGCTGAACGTACCTATTGGCGGCGCGCTAACATATGATGCGTTTCACTTCCACTTGGTATAACTATCTACACTGTGTTGGACTATGGGCACACGGTTTTCAATGTCATTTGTTCGCCGGATAGGGACCCGTTATTCCCTACCATGCATTTGTGTTTGCTTCTTCATTTTGTGTTCACAGGAACTGTCTTGCATGCTTTGCATACGTTTCAGTATCCATGGACACTGACAGATGTGATTACTATTGCTTGCAAATTGTTATATGCAAACATTTTAGGTTGCACGTCGACAGCTGACATTTCCACGCCTCTGTGCGGCACTTCGACATGCCCTATATACTCGCACTCCTTTCCTATGCACGTGGCTGTGGCGGCAGCGTGCCTTCATTAATATGCATTTGGCGCTACTGCTCCATCTTCACGCCACACAGTCGGCGCAAGCCTAATGCCGGCCTTGCGCCGAGCTTCATGAATCCCGGGGTAAATCTATTTTTGGGTCACTTTAATTGAAAAAATACTGTCATTTATCAATAAGTTTAGGATATTTGTATGCTGTTTTATTTTCACACCATTGCTTGGAGATTTATAATCACAACTCTGCTGCCTGTTCATATTCAAATTTCCCGATGCCCTTTTCAGGGAGTAAACTGCTCTTTCTGCATAACATTTTTAATTGTAGTGCTTCAGGTGACATGAATTACACAGCGGTCCACACAGTGCCTTCTTGGACATCACTGCTCACCAAACACAATTTCTGTTACCTTTAACATGACTGAATCTTTCTTAATATTGTCTATACTGAGTATTAAACAAATCAAGCACACATTTCTTGCACACCATGCATGTTAAATGTCAAAAAAAAAAATATTAATACTCTGACTAATAGGCTTCAAAAGTATACAATAAGTGTGCTTGATAGTGACAGGAGATAAATTGCTATAAATTGACAATAGCTCTTCCACTGGTCACAAAAAGTTGAGTTCTTATTTGAAACACTTTTCCTAAATCCTCCCTTTTAGCCCATCATATGGTCCACCCCCCAAGAATGATATTTTTTGTGATCTCACCATGTTCTGACACTTACATGAAAACATCATCAACCTTTCCATACAGACATGGCTCACTTCTTTACTTCTATAATGGCAGTTATAAAATGGCTAAATACATTACTACAGACGTCTCACTTCTTTACCTCTATAATGGCAAGCATAAAATGGCTAAATACATTATTGTTCTAAAACTGCATTATGTTTGCATTTGTATTGCCATCTGCATGGATGATTCATAACAACAGAGTGCCACCACCAAGGGCAAGTAGTCTTCTAGCTGTTTGCCTCTCTTAGCTGCTTCTACTGAAGGCTTTTCATTTAAATACTCATAAGCTGAGTACCCAAAATGCAGGTGTACATGTTTCTGAAACTCACTAAAGTCCAGGATAAGAGGAAATTAAAACATTCCACTGACCTAATCTGGGCAGACAACAATGTTTAATTTGTACAGTTGATTTGCACAAAACCTGTTTCTTTAAATTTGAATGAAATGAAAAAACTTCAAGCTACTCTGCGGATTGATAATATATTGATCTCAACCATTTCACCCCTTAGCATTTGGGCACACTACAATCAAACTCTTTTATAACTGCTCAGGATGTAAATCACACACAATGACTCTCACAGTTTTCACAAACAGTCAGATCACAAATCAAGAAGCAAAATTTATCAATGAACAATCCCTCATTGGACTTCTCTTCCTTATTGTTAAGCACAGGTGACATAGCAGCCGAAAATGATGCAGTGTGCATGTGTTTCAAAATAACTAGTTTTCACTTGAGGTGTATGTGAATTACAAGTCAAGAATAAGTCTGTTGCTTTCATATAATATGTGAGTTCTTAAATCAGATATGACATGTCTTCCTTTCTACTGAGGGGATTTTTTTCCTAAAAAATATGTGGTTTTGAAGTTCCGTTTTATTTTTGACAGTTCTGCCACCGCCCTACAAGTTTATAACTAGCTTTCATGGCTTAAACACACATAATACTATGTCTTTCACAGATATATGAAGGCAAACACCATACCATGTGTAATTTTATCTGCATGTGCACACACACACACGCACACACACACACACACACACACACACACACACACACACACACACACACACACACACACACACATACATGCACATATTTTAGTAATTTCAGACTTAGGTCTCCAACAACATGCTTTGTATTCTCCAGCCTTTAGATCTGACTATAATAACACATCTTGAATCACAAACTGCACTATGAAATTTTTTACCATTAAATATCAGTCACAGTTTCTAAAGTTACTCTGTACCTTCTTGCCTACACTGGTTGCAGTGGGTATTATTTGTGTATGAAATGTATGTCATCACCATTTTCCTGTCTTTACAGGGTAGACCTAACCTTCAGCTTCATATTGCATAGTTTTTTTGTCAGAGAAATACCCCTTGTTAAAAACATTTTATCATATTACCTTTTCAGAGGATGGATGTAGGAAATCTATTGAACGAATGGGATCTTAGATGTGATGGTCAGAGTACAATATGAGCAGTATTTGAAAGTAACAATCTCTGTATGAGTGCTGTAGATGTCAGCATACTGAAAACAACTCAGACTCACACTTGCTTAAAAAATACATTTTCTCTGGGTAGCCAGATAAACAGAATGTTCTACTATCAATACATCTAATATATCTATAATGATAAAATTCACCAGAGTGGTTCTACTGACTCAGCTACACAAACTCATGTTATAGAAAATACATGAAGCTAACTGCAGAATTTCCAAGTGCAAAGAAAGGGGACATAAGGTCTTATTTTGGCCATGTATGTCCATGGATTGAAGTTGCTTCAGTTTGTTTTACTAACATGTATTTGCTATGACTACTATTCTTAGTATTCTGGCATAAAAAGCTCAAAGACATTCTGTCTCAAGATATCATAATTAAAGTTAATTTTTTTTCACGTCATGGTATCGTAACATACTTATTCCAGATAATATTCAGGTTCATGAGCAACAAGTTCAATTTTTCACAAGTCAGAGTTCCAATTTATTATATTTGTTTGATATATCACTTTTTTTTTAAAGTCTAAACAGCATAATGTGAAAATATGTTGCCATCTCAAATCAGGACTGTTATCTTGCACTACCTGAGTAAAGCCCCAAAGGTCTCAATGAAGTAAGTGACTTCCTTTCTTCCACCAACCCAGATATTACAGCTGCCACTGAATCTCTGAATCAAACCAAACAGCCCCATCTTTAAGCATCTCCCCCACATACATTTATGAACATGGTAAAAGATATGGTAAAAGGGGGGGGGGGTCTATATTAGAACATCGAAATTTCACAATTTTGAATGTTCTAACATCAACCCCTATTTAGGGAATGCTGACAACATCGAACATTCAGAACAGCAAATTTTTTCCTAGGGAAAAAATTTGCTGTTCCGAAACACATACACACAACACAAGCACACCAAACAAACAGCAATCCACACACATACACCCAAAATCTTACAGCTAACCCTACACTAAACTGTACAAACACCACTAACTATCCACTTACCTTAACCCAAACCCTAACCCTAAGGTCCGTCACTATCACACACTCACCTCACCCTAACCTGCCCTAACCCTCATGTCCACACAATCGCACACAGACCTCCCTCGCCCCCTAACCTAACTCACCTAACCCATGCCCAATCGCACACTTACCTGAACCCGACCCGTAACTTTCCACCACAGCGCTGAAAATAATGAAACGACAGAAACAGACAACCGAATTCTTTCCCTAGGAAAAAAAATCAGTTATCTGTCGTCTCGCTATTTTCAGCATTCGCTGAATAGGGGTCGATATTAGAACATTCGAAATTATGAAATTTCAATGTACTAATATAGACCCGGTAAAAGAAAAGGAGGAGGCTCTCTGTTACTATACAAAAGTCCTCTAAAATCCATTGCTCTATCCAAACCAACCCTACAACAGACACAGATCCCAAATGGGACATTAAGAAACCATGTAGGGGAAACACTTGATGCCCTTAAGGGGTCATTTGCAAATATCCAATGACCTTGCATGAGCTTTAAGGTCTTGCACAGTGAAAACAATAGCCTTTGTTAGATTTTTCTTGCAGCTGCTATGGAAAATTTAAAATCAAGAAAAACAAACCCTTAATTACTGCACCAGCATATCTTTGTTCCTCCTTCCTCTCTTTCTAAATTCAAATCCCTGTTGTCTGAAGTTGTCTCAGCTAGTAACTTAAATAAAAGAAGACCCCACAGCAAAAACAAATATCTGATTATCCTGGGGATTTCAAGATTAACATCTCAAGTCCCCTCTCAAGTGATATTTCTGAATTTCTAGCTAACATGTACCTCTTACAGCTAATCACAAAATCTATCCGACTACATCTACACCCAGTAAACCACTCAATCCTTGACCTTCTAAACAGTAATGAATCACCAACTGTCTCAAATAATTCCATTCTTCCCCCTTCTTCAGTGATCCACTGAACATACATCTTTCAGATTAGCACACTGTCTCTAAAATCTAGCCCCCCCAAAGAGGATCTCCTTCATTGTTCCACTCACTGGAATTCACTTGAATTTGATCTGTTTAAGTGCTTTTGGATTAAAGACTTCAGTGTAATTTACATTGTTATTTTACTTTTTATATGGAAAACAAAAAAAGTATATATTACTTGTCACTTCTATGTATAACAGATCTGATGAAGCTTTAGCAAGGGCAAAAGTACTTATCTCTTGTTTCAACTTAATAAACAATTATTTAATCATGCAATACCAGCTTGAATCCTATGTTCTTATTTTTAATAAGAACACAAAGTGATCCTTGACACAGATCTTACATAAGAAGTTATGACAACAACCTTATTTAGTAATTTGCATGCCAATATTGTTCATGTACAACTAGTTTTGACATCTTGTTTTTGCATACACACACACACACACACACACACACACACACACAGATATATTGCTATAGATTGATATATCTGCATCTATATACCTAGATATAGATATAGAGATATATTTATCTAGACATATCTATATTTGTATCTATTTATTGGCTGGATGCATGAACAGCTACATGTCACACTGGTATTGTGTGCATGTCACAGCAGCGATATACACACACAGTAGCACACTATTTTGAAGCCATTAATCAGCTATACACGTCATGTAGAGCTACAAAACAAAGGTAAGTGGCAGAGTATGCTAATGAAAGTATAACTAGCCTCAGTACTTGCTAGTTAACCAATTCAACAAGGCAAAGCCATTCAGGACACTATAAAATAAGTTTAACAACTTGGTGTTGCTATATTCCATGAACTCCAAAATGTATTGGAATACAGCCGCCATCACACTTAGAAAAAAAAGCAATGCTAGGGGCTGCTGCTCTTGTACATGTGTATGTGCAACAGGCTCATATCTATGCTGTTGCTGCTACTACTGCTGACAGAGCTCATCCAAGGTGAAAAACAGTATTCATACCCCATTTAACATAGCATGGACTGCACATTTAACATATCATGAACTCCATGATATTTACATACTGGAGTGATACAGGAGTGATAGGGAAACACTACAAGAACTTTGCAACCTTTGCCGGCCCCACCTGAGCCCCAGGGGAAATCAAGGATAAACAATACCTCCAACTCTGTCCCAGGAGAAATCGAGGAGAACCAATACCAGTGGAAACTAATGTATGCATAGCATTAATGATGTTAGCTACTGGGACATTCCAGAGACCTACTGGAGATATATGAGGGGTGTCACAGGCCTTAGCCTCCAGAATATTGTACCAATGTCTTAATGCTATGCTGTGCTAGAACATGCAAAGGAGCACATCTATATTCCCCACACTCCAGAGGAGACAGCAAGAACAAGTTATGAATTTTCCCCTAAAGTTTTAAGAATCATAGACTGCTCTCACATAGAAATAAAAGACCCACCTGGTGAACAGGGAGGATGCACATCAAGATGAGGGGTTCTACTCTTTCAAATGCCAGGTTGTCTGTAATGCTCAAGGGATCATCCTCAATGTATGTGCAGGTAACCCAGGCAGTTATCATGACTCACACATATGGCATGTCTCAGCTTTACACATGGTTTTCTAGGGGTAACGTTCCACAAGACCATATAGTGGGTGATGCAGGTTATGCACTGGAAATGTGGTTCATGACATTCATCAGAAATGGACACACACCCACTGAAAATTATGCAATAATACCCACACTCAAACTAGAAACATCATAGAGCATGTGTTTGGCATGCTGAAGTCATGCTTCCACTGTCTAGTCACATCAGGGGGCACCCTATATTATCAGCAGGTATCCTGCAGTATGACCTACCCACCTACACAGAAATTCTCACAGTCTGTGGCATATTGCACAATGTCATCTGAAGGAAACAGCTACAATAGGGACAACAGGGCCAAGACCATACATCCCTGGACCATAGGCATGGCGAGGACCTCCAACACATACAGACAAATATTCTGAGGGAGAATCTCCACCCACAGAGGGGGTCGGCAGATATAGGCATGCACTATATGCCCTTGCCCTGGCTAAGAAGCAAAGGATAACACACTCACACTCGCTCACCACCTAAGAGACAAAGGATAGCACACAAGATAGAAAGGCTAGCACACACTCACGAGCTAAGGAATACACATTTCACCCTAAGCATATACAAATATTAAAACTGATGCCAGCCAATGTGACTTTACTTCCCCATATAATGGCTGTATATGGATAGTATCAGACAGAGAAAGCCCCCAAAGAATACAACTCATACCTGCAGTAATGTCAAAGTAAGTTTGGAACCTGTAGTATATGAACAGATATGTAAGAAGATAAAAGTAACTGATATACCTGCATAATGCTAGCCATAAATGTACTCCAGTAGAACTTTTGTGAGGTGCGCACCAACGGCATTACTGACTTATAGGAATGATATCTGCAATATACAGCTATGCATTGTACAAAATAACCATTATCAAGCCATTCACTTACCCACTGTACTCAAAACAGTCAACAGGACAAATATATCAAAAGTTTCACAAGTAGAGCAATAAGCAGGAATGCAACATCAGTGATATGAATGCATGACTTACAATTCTAACTCAAACAAAATCATTGGAAATGAGCATGTATAAAAACATCCCAAATTTTCTGATGTAATGCATATGTATAACATTAACTTACTGGGAAAGACCCACTTAGCAACCCTAAGTCAAAACAAAACAAACAAAGGCTATGGCACAGTCATCATCATTTGCACAGGGGAAGGTGGGGCAGGAGGCCAAGGCTGGCACCAAAGTAGTGAGAGTGTGTGAGTAAGAAACTCAGGATATTCAGATAGTAGAAAATGTCTCAGGGCCACTAACAGAAGATACATCACAATCAATATTAAGATTTTCTTAGCTTGCAGATGTGTGAGTTGGTATGGGCAGTTTCTGTGAAATGTTCGTGTGTGTGTCTGCATGAACAGAATCAAGCAATACATCCTGGCATGTCAGACAGCCGTGATCCATGCATGGTAGAGTTGTCATTTCAGTGTTGTCACTCCAGACCACTGTTTCTGCCTTGAATTGCACTGCCACTTCCAAGTCCCTGGTTTGAAGTGGAGGTTCTGCCTGAATGCAGGAAATATCTGCTGGATGATCTCTCTTCATGATTGTATCCAGGACCAGGATCCCATGGCCTACCACATCTGGGTGTATACACATCAATCATTTATGGAGCAAGGGAAATAGTGTCACTACTGGAGTGGGATATGCCATGGCCATGTTGACTAACAACAGAAGATGTTGTGGCTCTACAGACGTGGATGCTGACATCCCATCACAGATACTGCTCGGTCCAGTCTATCACTTAATCAAAGTGGTTGCTTAAAAGCAACTGCCTGTACCCAAGGGGAAGGAGTACCATTAACTAATGGTCCCGGAACTTCTGCGAGTACACCAACGTCATCATTGCTTAACGCAGCAATGGCACAGAACAAGGGAGACGTTTTTTCAATGGATAGCGAGTCCAACGCTCTAATGAGGAGTAAGGAGGACAACGGCAAGCAGAGGAGAACTCCGGCCACCGTATTTGGTTTCACTAAACCGGGAACTTCGGGTCAACATGAACAACAAGGTTCAGTACTATTTGGACCCAGTTCTAACTCAGCCACGCTGGGTAGGCAACCTGTCACACGTCTAGGAGGAGTTATTGGTTTTAATGGAACTAACGTTAGACCAACTTGTCCGAATATTGTGGGCACTATTAATCTTTCCTCAGTAGATATTCCTAACTCTCAACCAGTGGTGAGTAACGCTGTGTATAATTATCCTGTCTTTACTGACTAGGTCTCAGTGCCTCCATCTTTTAACGTAACAGCAACACAACTTAGCACTGACATTATTTCAAGAGACCCTAATATTGTTAATAATTTGAAACAGCTTGATTCTGTGCTGATTAAAATTAAAAAGTTACAATTGGAAATCGCATATTTCCAAGAATGTTTAGCGCGTAAGATAGTGCCTAAAGGACTAAGGCACTATTAATATCCAACAGGCCTTGTTACAAACTCTATTTTCCACAAGGAATTAATTGCTTTATTTGACCAGCATGGTGCAGAGTTACTTCATTTAATGATTAAGCACTATTTGGTTCAGATTGAGGAACTTAATATTGAAGCTGTTCAACTGGACAGTTTAATCAAACATGATCTTTTGTTTGATAGGTACCGTTTTGAGTACTCTAGACTTTTTTCAAGTATTGATACATATTTAACTAAATTGAAATCAGTTAAAATTAAAAAGCTTGATAGGGACACTACAGCTTATAGAGAGGGCTTTGCTTACCCTTGTCCCTCAACTAGCCAAGTTTGGAGAAACAACTCTAGAGCTTTTAGTAACAACTTGAGGAATAACACTAACAATACTGTTACTGAAACAGTTCAATCTACTGTAGAGCAGTCTGGGAATAGTCCCACTTTAGAGAATGTTGATGTTCCCCCTTTTGAACTGAGAAGAAGTGAACGTATCCAAAATAGAAACAATGCTAATGTTGGATACAACAATAGTGCACTTGATGAATTTAGTAATAACAATGACAATAATTTTTTAGGTGCACGACCAAAACAGAAGCGCCAATGGTCGAATTACAACAATCAGAGGGGTCGCAACAGATAACTATAGACATTGAGTTAAACACAAATATTAATGGAGAAGTCTTAGTGGACAATGAGTCACCAACTAGGTCACCTCACACTTCTTTTTCCTCAGAGTCAGCTTACTTGAGTAACAATAGTTTGAGTTTTGGGAATGTAACAGAAGGACCGGTCATTTGTTCTAACTCATCTGGGGACTTTTCGGTTTATAATTTTTCTAACTGTACTATAACAACGGAAATAGCGGACCTCTTGTCCAAAGGCCAAACCTATGTTCCCAACCAAAGCTTGGACATTGTCACATCCATCATTGATGTTAAGTCTTTCACCAGGAAGATTAATTTAAAATTAATGATGGGGGGTGATGTTAATACAGAAAGAGCTACGAGTTTACATGTACTGAGTACATTCAATCCACCACTACACCCTTTATTGGCGATGTTCGAGCAGACATGTGAGGTGGACATTAGGAATATGGTAGCTAGACCTAGAATAAGAAATAAACCAGTCAATATGACAGAAAACGATTGCCTAGCACAACTTAGATCTCACAATGTCCGGGTTTGTAAACCGGATAAGGGGGGTGGTGCAGTTATTTTTGAGCAGGAAGACTACTTTGAAAGAATTACCACCTTACTTCAACATCCCACCTATGCTTTAAGCTCTAGGAATGAGGTGAATAGAGCATATAGAATTATCAAAGACAATATAGAGGAGATGTTAATAGATGGGAGGATTGATATAAAATTGCACAACTACATGACAACCCAGTATCCTAGATTTCCTTATTTCTTTGGTATTCCTAAAATACATAAGGATTTGAGGAATCCACCGATGCGCCCTTTAATTGACAGTAGGGGAGCTCCATCTTATGCTTGTGCACAAGTGATTGACAACATTCTACAGAAGTATGTCAAACAAGAGAATCAGATTTGTAAAGACTCGTGGTCTTTCTTGTCCATGATTAACAACAAGGTGTATTCAGACTCTCTGAATTTTCTGACAATCGATGTAAAAGATTTATACACGAGCATACCACACGAGGTAGCTATTGAGTGGGTTTGTGACAGAATGAAAGTCCTGAAAGCAAGTAATCGTGACATCTCCTTAGTGGGTGAGCTTTTGGATTTGATTTTACCCCCAAATTTTTTTATGTTTGGGGAGAATTTCTATTTACAAAACACCGGGGTCGCTATGGGTTCACCTTGTGGTGCGAGTGTAACAAACCTTGTGATGGCAAGTTGGGAACACCAATTTGTACTAGAAGAATCCATCCATACAGAGTCCGTCATGTACTACACTCGCTACCTGGATGATATTTTCATATTATTTGAAGGGAGTGAGAGCCAAGCAGGTGACTTTGTTACCTATTTAAATAATACTACCTCTTTTTTAGAATTCACTTTTGAATTCAGCACCACGAGAATCCCATACTTGGATATCATGTTGTCTAAAGATTCAGACATGAAGTGTTTTGTAGCACAAATCCACAGGAAACCCACTTATTCAAATTCCTTGCTTCACTTTACCAGCTGCCATTCGTTTCTGCAGAAACGAGCAGTGGTAAAGGGTCAACTGGTCAGAGCAGCCAGGATGACAAGTAGGGATAACGACTTTAATGAGGAGTGTTTACTACTAAAAAGGATGTTTTTGAGTCAAGCATACCCCCCCCAAGTTGGTTGACGAACTTATAGAAGAGGTATCTTCAAAGAGGTCCAGTAGGTTTTATGAACCGTTATTACCGGTGTTAAGAACAGTGCAACAGACCAACTTGGACCAGGGTGTTGAAGAGCAAAACACAATCTTACCTTTAGTACCACAAGTATTTGATCTACCTAGATTCATCACCACTTTTTCCATTGATAGTGCACTGTTATGGTCTATTATTAAGAAAAACTGGCATTTATTTAAAGCGGACCGAGAGATGTTTACTAAAATGGGTCCCCACCCCAAAGTAACATATAGGAAAGGTAGAAATTTGAAATCAATATTTGAGCAGAAACCTTTGTTAACCAGGTCCCCCGGTATGTTTAAATGCCAAGCTTGCAACTGGTGCAAATATATTCAAGAAGCAAATAAATTTGTGGTCAACGAACATGTTTACAAACTAAAATGTAGGGTTAATTGTAATTCTAGTATGTTAGTATATTTAGCGCAGTGCCAACAATGCACAGGTTTCTATATAGGGAAAACCGAGCGCAAGCTCAAAGATAGAATCTACGAGCATATATACGCTATTAGGAAATGTAAAGAATCGAATGCTTTAGCAAAACACATTATTGATAACCCTTTACACCAGTTCAAATTTATTGCCATTGAACAGATTGTTAATGACAGTAGAGGTGGACCAGTACAGCTTAAACTCTTAGAAAAGGAGATAAACTGGCAGATTAGGCTAGAAGCCTATCACTTTCCTGGTTTAAATGAAGCTTGCACTATTTCTAATGTCTTGAAACTGGTTAATTTGAAAAGATAAATTTTTGTTGGTTAACATATGTACATATATATTATTTGGCTTGAATGGGTACAAGTAGGACCATTATAACATTTTAAACGTTTTTAACCTTTGCATTTTTATTAATATGGTTCCCTAAAGTATTATTTCATTCAACTTTCAACAATTGGATTATTGTCAACTGGCAGTATGTTTAAATACACTGAATTATAGATGTGATAGTTGATTTGTTTTTATTATAGGTTTAACACAGTTTTTAAGTAAGGATGCTTACATCTTGATTTTAGTGTTTGTTCCTTTTACTACCATGATTGGCTTAACTTGCCTGATTGATTAATTAATTAATTGCAATTAAGGATTGGAATTTTATTATTTAAGTACACTGATATTTTTGCTAACAGTTCTGAAGAAGTTTGTCTTTGAGACAAACAAAAAGCGCTTCAACAAATAAACTTGGTTCCTCTTTCCAGCAGCGTGGTTTTTTGGTGGATTTAACTTTTAAGGCACTTTGCTCTGAACTTTTGGTACTTCACGCAGTTTGTTCTCACTACTGGTTTGTCCTGTTATTTTTACTGGTTTGGTTCTCTTTCTAAGGTATCACTCATGCTAACCAAGGAGACAATCACACAGTTTATGCAGTCATGTACTTCAGAATGTACCACATTTAGGATTTGCACTATCTCTTCCAAGGCACTGGTGGAATGTGCATGTCTCCACTCTGGCACATAATGACCTACCAGCATCAGGAAGAGGGTGGAACATTAGATCTCCCCTTTGCCAACCCTCCTGTGCCCTCATGATGGTTATGGGCAGACTCAACCGGTTTTCCAACCAGACTAACCACACTACCTGGATCAACTGTGTCACCTTCAATCTATCCAGTATCTGAAGGCTCAGTGGAATGGGTATGTGTAGGCATAATGACTGTGTCCAAAATAAAGACAGGAGGTGTGTAAACCACAACTTCAGTGTCAGACTGAGCCTCTGCACCCCCTGAGTGTGGCTGCATATCGTCAACATCAACATCTGACCCCACTAATACAATGTCATCTGGTGGTACGGGTTCTACAATGGCACCATCAAGATCACCTGTGATAATAGGCAACAATCACAAGAATGAGGGAAACAGTGAATAGAAATTATCCAAATTGTGTTCCAAACACTCATGTAAAGCAATTCCGGATGCTAAATGAATATGATATTTACTCTTGCCTCAGAATGACATCTAACTAATGCTTACTACTAATCAGATAAAGTTTGTGCTTACCATGTATAAGTGGTCTTTCAGTTGGTAATTCTGATGTCCCTGGGAAAACAGAAAGGCAGGGGAAAGAAGGCTAATAAGCATCACAGTGGAAATGACACAAGGACATAAGAATAATGCTCTGCCTATGTTCACGTTAAAACATCCCTGAGTCAAGCAGACTGACCACCCCCACCACCACCATCCCCACACAATCTCTGTTGAACTGTGTCTCTTCTAAGCCACATGCCTCAGTGTTTCCAGGTATATCAGAAGTATACAAGTATTAATACATAAACAATGTCTAGAATGGCAGTAAATAGATCATATATACTATACCTGGAAGTTGTTCTTGGGACACACTTGACCTGTCATCCACATCAGTACCAACATCAAGGTGTGTGTGAATTCACTGTTGAATCATTGGGATCTCTGAAAGTGGACATGAACTGCTCAGTTTCACTGAGTGGTGGTTTAGTAGCAGGACCACCCCCCATAGCTGTTCCTGTGCTACTACAGCTGCCCTTTTGCAAGTCACTATAACCATACCAGTGGCACAGTGCCACACTTGATTATAGTTTCTGGCATGCCCACTCACTGCATTTATGTCAGCAGCCACCTGCTGCCATATGCTTTTTCTGGCAGGCGGATCCATGGCTGATTAAGGCTTCAGGGATGACCTCATTCTCTGCATCACTGAATGGTGGCTTGAGTGGAAGAGATGGGCTGGGTGCCATAATCCTGTATGACATGAAATAGAAAGGAAAAACACATTTGTGGCACATAAAGAAATTATTCCCCTAAAATAAAATCTGTGCACACGATGCTCATTTCAGATTACACGCAAGCTAAGGGAGCCCCTCACCTCCAAAAATTAAAATTATAATAAAGTAACATTACATCCATTCTGTTAACATTTCTGCAATGAAGACAGCAGTTGTTTAACTGACTACAGGATGGTAGTATTATCAAGAAATAGACAAACATTCAAAGTAGAAATGCCAAGACAATTTCCTTTGTCTCTCCACTATTGTAGAGGTCATTAGCTACACCTGCACAACACCTTGAAGTTGATAATAAACCCAATACACAAATTCCAAGAGCAAACGGTAACACAATACTGTGATGTAACCATATAATTCATTATTATTTTAATAATAACACACTGTCCATCCCCTGCTTAAAACTGTTCTGTAATGCTCATCAGCTCTATTACACATTGAAACAAAGATGCAAAGAAATGCCCATGACATTGCATTTCTGTTAATTAAGCTGAGAAAATGGGAACATACTCAGAAAATAAAGAGAAGAAATAGCTGGCAGTGTTGGGAACCTTACATTAATATGGTGTGGGCTATTATTATTCATGCAGACATGTTCAAGCAAATGAGAAATGAATGTTTTCTGATCTTTCTTCTTCTTTTGGCTTTTCCTGGTTAGGGGTCGCCACAGTAGAACTCCGGTCCGCTAATGATTGGCAGTGGATTTTTACAGTGCTGAGTTGCCAGCCTGATGCCCAACCTTCAGAGAAGGCACACCCATTCATGCACACAGCTACCTGCATGTCTGTAAACATCACTCGACTGTGGGGAGGACATGCGGACTCCACACAGAAGGTCCTCCAGCCGAGAACTGAACGGGAGAACCTCTAACTGTGAGGCAACAATGTTAACTGCTGCTCCACCGCAGCCTGTTTTCTGATCTTTCTACTAGTAGGTCTAAAATTTGATAGTCTGCTAAGTCAGATGTATATGATATGTACATTTTCTAATTCCTAATTTGCAGCTGTGTTGGTGGCAGCAATGGATAAAAAATACAATGGAGTATGTGTTGTCATTGCACTGAACTGGGGTTCAAATCCAGATAGGGTTCTGCTTGAAAGAGTCAATGTATATTTGTTGAGCACATGATCAGGTTGTAAGGTGCACAACATAAGGAGACCTCATAATCCTGCAATTCATTATCAGTCCCAGATGATCGCAACTGCTGACAATTTTTTAGTCTGTTTTATTCATCATTTGTGCATGTTTTAGCAAAGCACACTTTGGGCTGACAGTGTTTCCTGGCAGTGAATGAGAGTCCACTGCCCAATGTGCAGACTGTGAAAATTAATTTGAATTGTCATCATTAGTGCACAGGTCCATATTGCTACAGCACTCTGAATAACTGAACATATTTTGCATCTCACCTAAGTATCACTGTAGCACACAATGTAAATGCAATGAGTTAATGAAACAGGATGGATGATGCAGGGTTTAAATCTAGCTTGCAGATATTTTTAAGTGCATATAAAAGAATAATATGTTGCCTATGAAATGCATATGCTAACATATGTGATAAATGTTCCATATTGTACCTGTAATTCTTGTGAGTTGAGGTTGCAAAGGTGTTGCTGTTGTCTAGTCACCTGTTGCCCTCAATAAAAATATTAACAAGGGATGTTGTATCATATGACAGGTTGTGCAGTATTATAACAAAAAAGGATTAACATGAGTACTGTAGACAGGTGGTTCACATGTTACATAAACTCTCACAATCATATCCCATCACAGTAAGACGTTTATCTTCATGCCATACTTTGTGTCCTAACTAGTGTATATAATCTGCCAAGTGTGACCTCTTGTCACTGCCTGTGCATCTCTTTATTAAGGCAATGACACTACATGAAAATAAAATTGCCAAAGATTCCAAGGACAACCACTAGGCATTCTATAGTTATGTCAAGAATCGAAATGGCAATGCTCAGATCTGGGCTGAGCTACAACAGAATGGCATTTAATATACTGATCACAAGGATATTGCCAATATCCTGGAAGATCGACTCAGTGTCAACTTCACCCCACTCTCACCCCTAAATGGCCCATCTCAATACCGAAAGATTACCAAATTCCAGTAATAACGGCCACACAGGTAAAAAACGCACTCTCCAAAGCTAAAAATACAGCATCCATGGGACCAGATGACATCCCGGGCTGTGTACTACATGAACGACAAAATGAACTGGCACCTCACCTAAGTGCCATGTTTAATCATAGCCACACCTCAGGCTTTGTGCCCACTGAGTGGTGCACAGCTACAGTTATCCCACTCCCCAAGGGGGGATCCACCTTGGATCCCGGGAACTACCGCCCCATCAGTCTGACGAGCCTGATCTGCAAGGCCATGGAATGTATTATCATGGAACTTATAAACAAAGACATTGGCAACCTTCAAACACTGGAACCCACCCAGTTTGGGTTTGTGAAGGGCTGATCTTGTCTCCTGAACCTGGCTGACTTCTTCAAATCAGACTCCAAAGCCGTGGACGAGGATAAGGCAGTCCAAACAGCCTATCTGGACCTTGCCAAGGCCTTTGACACCATCCCCCACTCTGGAATCATAGATAAACTTACTAAGCTGGGCATTAATCCCTACGTCACACGATGGGTTGCCAACTGGCTTACTGACAGAACCCACACTGTAAAAGTAGCTGACTCCAAATCCAGCTCCAGACAAGTGACAAGTGGAGTACCTCAGGGTTCAGTCCTGGGACCACTCTTGTTTGGCATCTACTTCTCTGAAGTACAGGTCAATACTAAGGGACTCTGGCTAACAAAGTTCGCAGATGACTGCAAACTGGGAGCCATTATTGAATCTCCAAATGATGTGGATACTCTACAAAGGGTCTATATTATAACATCAAAGTCTAAAAACATTGAATGTTATAATATCAACCCCATTCAACTGAAACACCAGAAAACCGAACAGTCAGAATAGCAAACTTTTTCCCAGGGAAAAAAATTGCTGTTCCAACAAACATACACACAACTCAAGCACACCAAAATAAATAATCTACACACATACACTTCATGAAACCCTACACTAAACCAGACATACACCACTCGCTACCCACTTACCTTAACCCAACCCTAACCTTATGGTCCCTAACTATCGCACACTCACCTTACTCGCTTCCTAACCCTAACTCACCTACCCAACCCTAACCCTCACGTCCACACAATCACACATTTACCTGACCTACACCCTAACCCTAACTCACCTAACCCATGCCCAATTGCACACTCACCTTCATTTGCACACTTACCTTAACCCAGTCCATAACCTTTGCTCCACAGTTGAGGAAATAGCGAAGCTGCAGAAATGGCCCGCTGAATACTTTCCCTCGGAAAGTATTCGGTGTTCTGCAACTTTGCTATTTCAAGCATTCGCTCTACTGGGTTCAGTATTATAACATTCAATGTTTTTGAACTTCGATGTTATAATATAGTCCCCCTCTACAAAAGGGCCTTACAGAAACATATGCTTGGTGCCAGAGCCATGGGCTCAAGCTCACTGCCAAGAAATGTATAGTTATCCCCTTTGGGAAAAAACATGTACCCATGAATTACCACATAGGTGGCAGTACACTAAACACCGAAAGTGTGATGAGACTTAGGGACACAGGTGGACAGTGGTCTCACCTTCAATAACCACATCACCACAACAGTCAGGAAATCCTTCTATGTGGTACACCTCATCACTAAGGGATTTTCATCCAGAAAAAAGGTGACCATTGTCCCACTGTACTCATCCCTCATTAGACCCATTATAGAATACAGCGTTCCATTTGGTATGTACCTCACAAGACACCTGCAACAACTGGAAAGACTGCAGAAATACTTCACTAAAAGTATCACAGGCCTAAAGCAGATGCCCTATGCTGACCGCCTTAAAAACTCCAGCTATACTTTTGTCACATATCGTCTACTCAGAGGCGATCTCTGCTTAACATACAAGGCCATGTCAAACCCAGAGCTGTTGGATATGCTACACTTAAAGAAATCCCAATCCCTCACAGCCACATGCTCCAGGGATCTAAACCTTGTCATCACAATAAACAAAACATGCTGGAGGGATAGGTTCCTGACCCAGAGACTCCCCAGACTCTGGAATAGACTACCCATACATGTCAAGCAGAGCGCCTCCTTGGCCCTCTTCAAAACGAACCTTGATGATTGGATAGGAGAAATGAAATTCACCCCGGGGATCACATCAGTCACCCTGCTAGACAGGGATCCAGGAAGTAAATAGTGTGGGAAGAAACAGCCAGGGAATTGTTATGGCTAGGCTTGTATAGAATCTAGGGCCGATAGTCTAGTACCAACCTATGAACCTATGAAACTATGACATGGTAATGATGTGTAGGCTGCATGCTGTTTGTAATGTCTGCAGTAGATGTAAAAATGCAGCATGTGTCTTTCTAATGGCATAACTGTTGATGAATGTAAATATAAGCCATGTTTGTCCATCTGTTTTGTGGTTAATATACATATATATATATATATATATATATATATATATATATATATATATATATATATATATATATAGATATATGCGTATATTTTTTTATATATATATATATATATATATATATATATATATATGCCTTTGCAATTTGTGAGTTGCTTGGCAGAGTGCAAACAGGTCTCACAGATGAAGGATGAAGGAAAAAGGGAAACATTTCATTTCCATATTATTCATGAGCACAATCATTCCTAGCACCTTTGCATGGTATTTGTAATGAGTGAGTGATGTGCACATGGGGTCTATATTATCTCTTTGAAAGCTGAATACAGCGAATGGCATGTACAACGAAAATGCCGTTCAGCAAATTCGCTATTACACCCCCTGCTAATTATATATATCAACTCCGAGATCGCACTACAGTGAGGAAGGGGAAATTTTCCGATCTTCACTGTATTGCGATCTCACTGTTAACACTTCGCTGAATGGCATTTTCACTGTACGTACCGTTCGCTGTATTAAACTTTCGAGGAGATAATATAGACCTGTGCACATGATGCATACCACTCTCTGTGATACAAGCTGTTAATGTAGTTACTTTGGACCAGTAACAGAGTTGCTCTGGGTTTCAAATCCATACAGTGTGAAGGGAATGGAGAAATTATCATTTAAGATTTATGACTTGTTTCCAGCACAACTTCATATGTGTTTTTTTTTTTTTTTCTGTTTCTTGACTTCTGCAATTGCTTGCTACTGAGCAGTGTACAATCAAGCGTACCCGCTTAAGGAAAAAAAGTGAAGAATTTTGTTTTGGCAGCCTTCCATAGTGGAACAGGCTTAGTGGCAATGCGCAGACATCAGCGCTCCAGACAGTACTGAGTAGAAAGCATCCACCTTTTGTGCAGCTGTCTCTGTAGCACAAGGTGTAAGTGCAGTATTGGTAGAAACACAACAGAAGTAATTCAGAGTTCAAATCCATATAGCATTTATCTTTACAAGAGTGTCAAAATACTATTTGTAACAACACTTTAGGAAGGTAACACTAGATACATATGGCTATAATAAGCAGGTTGATTGCAAGAAATGTACCAGTAATGCTTGACAATTATGATAATTAATGAAAAATGCACTTGCATATCTATGATGGTTACAAAAGTTTAAGTAAAATCATATTGACTTCCCACATAGCTAAAATGTGTTTAGAACAGTATGTGTGGTGAAATATATATGTATCATACCCTAACTTATATTGGTCAGCTCATGAAAGTCTTATCAATTTGGAATATATGTACAAACAGCAATACTGTCTATTACATGAGAAGGCAGTTCCCTGGACTTCTGAAGGTTACACATGCACATACAGGCATATCAGAAGTATTTCCCATTTATATCTCAAGTATATCTCAATTCATACTGAATGCATTGTATCTGTAATGATCAGGGTTGCAAGGGTGTTGTCTTGTAGCAATAAGAAATAATAACCTCAATTTAATTACATGTATCCTTTATTCCATAAGTTTGATTCCCACCTTGTACAACTAACTTTTTACAGAGTGCAAGTCCCATCAAATTATTTCTCAATCCATTCTATCTAACCTTCCAAAGATCATAGGATCATAGGATCATATGAAGTTACTAGGCTAATGGCCCTAGGGCCTTAGCCAAGTTCTTACCCTTATTTCCATGATAAGCACCTATTGCCCCTGTCCAAGAGGGACACAGGGGGAACCCCCAGGGTGAATTTATGGCCACCCTTCCAGTTGTGAAGATTGCGTTTGAAGAGGGCCAAAGAGATGCTCTGTTTGCATCAAGTGGGATTTTGTTCCAAAGGTGTAGCAACCTCTGGGAGACAAATCTGTCCCTCCGGCAGGTTTTATTGATATCACATACCAGGTTAAGGTCTTAGAGCAAGTAACCTGGGTACCATTTGAGTTATTAATATGCAGCGTTTCCAATAAAGCAAGGTCAGAGATTGCCTTATATGCAAGTCTGAGATCACCTCTGAGTAGTCTGTGTGAAACAGAATAAAGTGACAGTGATTTCAGATGATCCTCTTAGGACAGATGCTGAAGATCTTGAATTTTCCTTGTGAGGAACCTTTGTGGTGTCTCCAATTACTGCAGGTGCTTGAAAAGGTACAGACCAAAAGGGACATTGTATTCACTTATTGGCCTGATGAGGGAAGAGTACAGGGAAGTTATAACTTCTATATTTTTCTGGAGGCAATGCCCTTACTTATGAGATGAGCAATATGAAATGCCCTTCTTACCACAATGGAGACATGGTGGTCAAAGGTAAGGTTTCTGTCAATCTGTGTACCTAGGTCTCTCGTCACTGAATGTGTACGTACGGTGTTACTATTGATGTGGTAGTTAGCAGAAACATCGTTTTACTGAAAGAAATAATAATACATTTTTTTTTTTGCATTGAGTTTAAGGCCATGACTTTGGCAACAATTGTTTGTTTGTATAAGACTCTCTTGCAGGATTTTGACATAATTTGGAGATTCTATGACCACTCCCAGTTTGCAGTCATTAGCAAACGTTGTCAGCCACGGACCTTTAGTTTTTGCTGGTACTTTGGAGAAATAGATTCCAAACAGTTGAGGTCCTAGGACTGATCCCTGTGGAACACCACTGGTTACAAGTCTGCTGTTGGAGGTGGATTCCCCTATTTTGATTATATGAGTTCTATCAGTGAGCCAGTTAGCCACCCATCTAAAGAAATAAGGGTTGATGCCTAGTTGAGTATGTTTTTCAATGAGTGGGGGATAGTGTCAAACACTTTGGCAAAGTCCAGGTAGGCTGCATGCACAGATTTCCCTTCATCCAGGGCCTTGGTGACTGTCTCAAAGAAGTTTACCAGGTTTAACAAGCATGCTCTCCCTTTGCAAAATACAAACTGAGGATGGTCAAGTGTTTGGAGATTACCTATATCTTTGTTGATAAGGTCCATGATGATTTGCTCCATGGCCTTGCAGATAAGGGCAGTCAGGTTAATAGGTCTGTAATTCCTGGGGTCAGTGGAAGCACCACCTTTGTGCAAGGGAATAATAGTGGTTGTTTTCCATTCAGCTGGTACAAAGCCAGAGCTTAGACTATAATTAAAAAGAGTACCCAATGGTGTTGCTAATTTATTTTGAAGCCCATGTAGGAAGCAGCCTGGGATGTTATCAGGTTCCATAGATGCTGTTTTTGGCATTAGACAGGGCATTTATGACCAGTTCTTTAGAGATACAGGGTAGGAGAGAGGTAGTAGGGATGTCATGGGACATGTGTGTCAGGGACAGGGGAGTGAAGTTTTCACAGAACCTGTCAGCCAATAGGTTAGCTATGTCCACAGGTTCAGTATATGTAGACTAGTATCATTAACCACCAGGTTGGCATAAATCTTAGCTTTTCATTTTAGGTTACGGATATTAAAATAGAATGCCTTGTGCTTGTCCTTTGTTGAAGAAACTAATGTGGACTTGTAGTTTGCTTTGGAGGACTTCATAAGAAGTCCTTTTTGCTTGTTTAAGCTGAGGAGGGAGTGTTTCCAGTTTAGGAGGGCTCACTCCCTCTTACTCTTAGACAGCAATTTCTTCCTCTTATTGTAAAGCCTGTTAATGGCAGTTGTTCACCAGGCAGGTTTGCTCTTCCTTGAGGAGCCTGTTTTGGTCCTATCAGGTACAGCACAGTTAGTGCAGGTATACAGGTGTTTGTATAAAGCATTGGTGTAGAGCTTGGCAAAGTTGCCAGTTCCATCTAAGGGAGGAGCTGTAATGAAGCTATTTACACAGGTTTACAAGCCCAGCCATTAAGCATGTCAGTATGAATATGTTGAGCATCACAGATGTCAGCTCTCACTGCCATGTTTCACACATGCATTGCTGTTTGTTGAAATCCTTGCCTCATTTTCTGCTTTCTATTACATAAATGCAGTTGGTATGGTTGTGCATCTTTGTGCACTGGCTGTTATAAACAAGACTGAATTTGGCACCAATTCAGACATAGAGTTGTTGTTTGACTTCTGTAGATGTGGCTGGTGTGGGAGATTCTGGTATGCCATGCTGTAGAGAGAATTGTCGTCATCACTACAGTGACCTTAAATGGTGCAAGAGTGACCTCCTTAACTGATGTTAGGATGAGTTTAAAACTGCTAACACCCCTCATTTATGTAAGTATATTGACTAATCACCATTCAGTTAAAGAGAATGCAGTAGACAGCCAAGACTATTATTCATTATGCTTTTATGTGTCTTCTTCCCCATACTCCCCGTCTACTTAAATACAAAACATTACGTAACCTAGTTAAGAAATTGGTCACCAAAGACAAGACCTCTTACTATGACTCTCCTCAACTGGACAACAGGTCCAACCCGTGCAACTTCTGGACTACTCTTAACAAAATACTTTATCCTGGCAAGCCTTCTTGCCCCTCACCCTACCCCAACAAATCTCCTCCTGAAATTGCTACCCTACTCAACAAACACTTCATTGACACTATCCAAAACCTTACACCCTCAAATACTAATGCTTAAACTATCACTACTACCAACAACCCTCATAGCCAGAATCTCTTCTCATTTAAACCTGTGTCAACTTCCTACATTAAATCCCTTCTTCTTAAGCTTAAACCATGCTCTCCCTCTACCGATAACCTACCTCCTACATTTCTCAAACTCGCTGCTGAATCTATAGCCTATCCTATATCCATTCTTATTAACAGATCTATACAAGAGGCTACAATTTATACTATCTAGAAATCCTTCTATACTATTCCACTGCATAAAGGTGGCAACTCCACTCATCCATCTAACTATCATCCCATTGCTATTCTTTCTCCCATCTCCAAGTTGCTCGAAAAATGCATACATTCACAACTTCTCAACCAACACCTCCAACACAACCTTCTCACTCTCACTCAGCATAGTTTCCGTCCCCACCACAGCACATCTACCACCCTCCTCTCTTTCACTCATACCATAGCCAATGCCCTTGATAAAAATCAGCTAATACCCTGCCTCTTCCTTGACCTTTCCAAAGCCTTTGACACAGTCTCTCACCCTATACTACTTTCTAAATTATCTAACCTCAGCCTGTCTTCTTCCCCCCTTGCTTGGTTCTCCAGCTATCTCTCAGGTAGGCAGCAATCTGTTAAATGGCTCTCCTCCTGCTCTCCCTTTATATCTGTTCCAACAGTTGTTCCTCAAGACTCTATCTTGGGTCCCCTCTTATTTCATATCTTTACAAACGAACTATTCACCTCTTGTAGACAATCTTCTCTTATACAATATGCAGATGACTCTACACTCATCTCAATCTCCAGTAGTATCACAGACCTTCTCACCCTTATTCAAAACTCCTTTCTATCCACAGAGAAATGGCTATCTGACAATCTGCTTATCCTTAACCCTAAGAAGACCAAGCTCCTGCTCTTTCTCCCCCACTTTTTTTCCAATCACAAATCTACATTTACCATAACATCCTCTAACAACACAATCATAAAACCCAAACCACACAATAAACTGTTAGGCATCATTATATATGACGAGCTCAAATTTAACTTACACTTACTGGAAGGAATAAAAAAAACACACCAGAAACTTGGCTTGCTCTATCGTAACAAAAGATTTCTTACTCCAAATGGTAGACTCCCCCTAGCAGAGTCCTTCCTCCTGCCCACACTTCTCTATGCAGCCCCAATACTAACCAATATACAAGCTACTACCATGAACAAACTGCAACAAACTTACCATAAAATCGCAAGATTCATTACGAACTCCCCCTACAACTCCCATCACTGCCTTGCCTTAAACTCATTAAAATGGTTCGAATTCCCTCAACTACTGCTACTTTCTCAATTTCAAGTTATTCACTCCATTCTTTACAGGCCTTCATTCTGTCCAGCTCTCACTATTCTTGTATCTACCTATACCCCTTCTAGAACCATCCACACCTCTAACCAACAACTTCTGAATGTAGACCAACCAAAGAAGAACACAGGCAAACTGCAATATAACCGCTCTATAGCCCACACTTGGAACAAACTTCCTCTGAACATCCGCTCCATCATGCACCCTGCACACTTTAAAAAGGAACTCAAATATTATCTTCTCAACACTAAATCATGTCTCTGCTTAGAACCTACCTGTTATGTCCCCTTTATACAAATGGTGTTCCTTTCCTCTGAACTCTTGAACGCACCTATACCTTCCTACAAAGCCTATGCAATAAATTTTGATTCACTTATATATCTCTTATTTGATCACTTGTATATAACTTATTTTTTGTACATAAAAAAAAACACATTAGGGGTTCATATACTCATTTCTTTGAGAAAACCCTCTTGCTGTAATTTGAATATGTTTGAGCCATAATTTGTATTAATATGTTATGGAGTTATAATTGTTTATGGTACTTTCTATGCCTTGTTACCTATGTTATCCTAATTGTTTTTGTAATTGGAGCTTTTCTCCTCGGGTCTCCACTGAAAATGGGCTCATGCCCAGCTGGACCAAATGTCATATAAAATAAATAAATAAAATAAATTGTACGGCTGCTAAAGACATTGCAGCAAACAGGGAGGTGCACCATGAGAGGTTAAATTGGCTCAGAGAGGCAGAGGGTATGTATGCAAATAAAATGAAATTCGAACCACAGTGTGCACTGAATGAATACGCAAGATCTGAAACACGAAGATTTATTCAACCAACAACAGACTAAGCATATGCTTTCACCAGCAACCTGGCTTCTTCAGAGTCTGACAGTAAAACACTCCATATAAAAAACACTCCACATTTAAAGCAAGAATGCATTCTCCCCACCCATCCAATTAATCAATAAATCAATCAAACAGACAATTTCTTAAGGATACATTTACAACCAAGTATTAGTTTAAAAAAACAATTCATAACATTTAATAAACTTATAATAATCATACACTACATATGTATACATATAAAAATGTAATATAAAATTGCAGTTCCTCTAAATAACACTACTTAAGTATTTTAACTGAGGCTTTATGGTGACACATTCATTTAGCCCAGGGCACCTGGTAGCATTGAGCCTAAGCTGCCATTCCATTTCTAACCTTGCTACCCTGTTCTGTGCATCACACTGAATGTTAGACTTAACCCTATCTATAATAAAAATAAAATTTGTTAAAATTCCCACATACTGCACTGTGCAAATAAAGTGCATTGTGCTCATCCTTTCTCCTGATTGAACTGACATGTTCCCCTATTCTTGTTTTCAAGCTTCGTGTAGTCATGCCCACATAAAATGCATTGCATGACATACACGAAGCAAGATATACACAATTCTTGGTGCTACAATTACAAGCACCTGGACAAGATATCGTACGTTGATACCCCACTACACTTACGTATGTCCCAACTGCTATGTATCTACATCCTCTACAGGAACCACATTTGCTCATGGCAGATATAGTGTTGCTTCTACCCTCTCTTTCAAGTATACTCTTCAAGTTCTTTCCTTTTCCATAGACAATCACCGGGGTATCACCTAGGATCATTTTAATATCTTTACTCAGAAAATATTTCCACAAATTTCTGAGACTAGAACCTAGTTCATTAGCTCTTTCATTGTATGTTAATACAAATTTTGCTTTATTTGTTTTATTCAATGAGCTTACACTACTACCTATGTTTGCACCCTCCTCCCCTTGCCCTCTTAGAATAGGACTATATTTGTTTCTTCGTCTTCTATATACTTCTTTTTTGATGTTAGTTAACATTGATAGCGGGTACCCCCTGTCAACAAACATTCCAATCAATGTATAAATTTCCTTCTTAAATAAATCATCATTACTGATTAATCTACATAGCCGGACCATCTGGCCCTTAACTACACCTCTCCTTTGGTGCAGAGGGTGACAACTTGTGTAGTGCAGCATCGAGTTTGAATAACTAGGTTTCCTGTAAATTGTACTCACCAGTCCTTCTTTGGTCTTAAATAAGGTAATGTCCAGGTAATTTACTCTCTCTTTGTTCCGGGTGTGTGTAAATCTAAGGAAATCTGTGGTTTCATTAATGTAAGAGCAAAATTCCTTAACACTTTCCTCATCCCCTTTCCAAAATATAAGGAGGTCATCTAAAACCTACAGTACAAAAGAATGTTGCCCTTGTACTTTGAGTTTAACACAAATTGCTTTTCCCATGCCCATAGCACTAAATTAGCATAGACAGGGGCACAACGGGCACCCATCGCTACCCCTGTCTTTTGTTGATAGATCTCTCCATCAAATTGTATAAAGTTATTATGTAGTATGATTTCCATCAAGTCATGACATATCTCCAGTCTTTCTTTATCAAAACTGGGACTAGTCAAAAGACTGTCATAAAACAGTTCCAGCCCAGTTTGATGTGGTATCACTGAGAATAAGTTAATGACATCGACAGTCAAAAACCCAAACATCTCATTCCCAATGCCCTTAACACTTCCTACCCTTTCCAAACAATGCCACGAATCCTTTAGTATGTGGTCAGCATCCATTAATGCTTTTTTACAAAAATGGTCCACAAATGCAGCCAATGGTTCTGTCTTGGAACCCTTTGCAGAAACAATTGGTCTAAACTGCACATTTTCTGTCCCTTTGTGGACCTTTGGGATTCCAAAAAGCTTGGGCATAGTAGGAAACTTCACACAAAGAAACTCATACTCAACCTCATTAATAACTCCTTGATGTAAAGCATCAAACAAAAAAATGTCTATTCCTCTATATGCTCTATTAGTTTCATTAATTGATGCTCTAGTGTATGTGTTTTCATCCCCAAGCAACCTGAATATACAACTACTGTAGTCTATTTTATTCATGATGACCATTCCTCCCCCTTTGTCTGGTTTCATACATCTAACCTTCTGTGTTGACCATAATTCTTGTATAACCTTTCTTTCATTCTCTGATAAATTATCCTTGACCTCAGATTTTTGCCTACAGATTTTCCTAAACTCATATTCTACCATCTGTTCAAATCCAGTGATCTCTGAGTTTATGGGAGGCATGAAGCAACTTTTTCTTTTGATCCCTAAAGATACGTTCTCGTCTGTAGACATCATAGCACATGAACCCTGACCAGCAAAATATAATTGCAAATTAAGCTTCCTAATATATAACTTTAAGTTTAGTAAAACGTGTGCAATATCTAGCTTGAAATTTGGCACAAAGTTTGTACCTTTGCTAAACAGTTCAAAATACACATCACTAATATCCATTTCAGTGTAATTATATATTGTGAAGCCTTTGCTTCTAACAATGTCACATGATAATGAAGAAGTACATACATCCAACACATCAGTGTTAGCTGAAGCAAATTCTTGACTTAAACAAATATTGTTGGGTTCATTATGAGTTACAGGCACATACATATTTACATTGCTATCCTGTGTCTTACTACAATTTCCCATTACATCAAAACTTCTGTACTGCACTTGCTTTACATTGTCCAAAATACACTCATTTGTATGGTGTAAATTTTGATCACTTACATTCTGCATGTCACTTTGTTTTTCACTCAAAAATTCACAGTTCGTGGGAAACTCCAACACAAAATCAAAACATACATTAAAGTCTAACGTATTGGTAACAACATCGTTGGCTTTACATCTACTAGGATTTAATAGTTCACCCTCCTTCTTCTTGGATGCTGACGTGGAGATTTGGCCGTTTGTGGCTGCTTGTTCAAGAGCCTCTCCGACCTTCGCAGGAAAACCTGCGGCTCTAAAAAATCATCCCCTTCTTCCACATACAATTCCTGTGTCACATCCATATCTTCACCACCAATATCTTTTTCATGATTAGTACCATTGAAATTAAACACTTTTCTACCCGGTGGGTACGCTGCTTTATTTTTGTAATCTGCAGCATCCCTGGCCAATTTTTTGTGTTTAATGGCCCTGTTTTTTTCCACAAAAGCCTCAATGTTTTTAAAAACTTTTTCAAAATTCACTTTATATTGTAAAAACAATAAGTCAGATGTAATACTAAAGTGAAGCTTACTAATCTCTTCACGTAAAACATTGAGTCTATTGTTATTGTTCGAATGATTAAATCAAGAAGCTCCATACCTGCTTTTTGAAACAGTTCAACCAGGTCTTGAAAAATGTCAGAATCCATTTCTACCCCCATCGGCAACTTCAATAAACGTAAACCCTTAGGGACTTGGTTAAGCCCCCTCGATTTAATCAGGAACAAGTTGTCTAATTGCATCGCTCTATATTTTCTACTTAGTTTTTCGTACTGGGATATCTGCTCTTTAAGAGAAGGAAGATGACTGCTTTTGTCCATATCACGATTCCACGTTGCTCCAAAGACCTCCGTTGTAGCTTCAAAGTCCGGCGTTTCAAACCAAGCCAACAAATCCTGTCTCCTAGACGTACTCTGTACTGCTATAGGTGACGCTGGCTCAGATGTAACCACAACTTCCTGGTTTCGTTGAATGCCACTCACCACTCCGCTGTAGGAAGCTGGGTTAACGCTTCTCTGCCCTGGAGCAATGGAACCTGGAGAAATTGAACCAGGAGAATGCAGGGTATATAAATCCATTTGCGTGTCAGTAGGTCCGCTGTCTCGCTCACCACTAGCCTCACATTTCCCTTCACAATGCACTTTCTTTAGCTTCTCAATCACTGCAGTAAGTTCCTGCAATATTTTCTCCATGTCTCAAGTCTTTTGCCTCACTCACCAAACACCAAGTCGAACCACGATAACAATTAAACAGTCCACCAGAACCAACAAAGGTTCAACCAAGAAAATAAAATGAAATTCGAACCACAGTGTGCACTGAATGAATACTCAAGATCTGAAACACGAAGATTTATTCAACCAACAACAGACTAAGCATATGCTTTCACCAGCAACCTGGCTTCTTCAGAGTCTGACAGTAAAACACTCCATATAAAAAACACTCCACATTTAAAGCAAGAATGCATTCTCCCCACCCATCCAATTAATCAATAAATCAATCAAACAGACAATTTCTTAAGAATACATTTACAACCAAGTATTATTTTCTTGGTTGAACCTTTGTAGGTTCTGGTGGACTGTTTAATTGTTATAGAGGGTATGTATGCATCAGGTCTTCCTGTAAGCCTAATCACTATTGTAATTATATGCAGTATGGCAATACTGAAATAAAGAGTTATATTTATGATATCATAGCAGTGCAGCTGATTAATGTTACAAAAGAGTAAGACTGTCCCATCATTCATGGATGTGGCTACAGACTGGAAGATCATAAAAGTGTATGTAGTGAAATTATATAGTTATATGACATGTGGTGGATCTAATTCCCTCTCTTTTTTGTCTCACTCTACCCCTTCTCTGTCTCATTTTTTTTTTGAAAATGTTATATAGCTTACACATTTTCTGTTGTCATAAATTTCTGCTTACAAAAAATGACATTCAGCACAGAGACATAGACTAACACCATGGACTCGCCCACCATCCCTCCACAGGTTGCAGTGCTGACAACCGGCACTTGTGGGTCCCACTCTGTCAAAGCTGCCTCCACAACCTCTGCCCTACCTGCTCCATGTGCATCAGGCAGCTCTGCCCAGCCTGTTGGTGCACTGATGCCCTCTGGGAGTAGTAGTAGTAGTAGTAGTAGTAGTGGAGGTGGTGATTTTGTCACCTGACAAGAGATGACAAGGCTGGTGGGGGTTATTATGGAAAAGGGCCTCGATGCCCAAATTGGAAATGTAGAAAAGGTACCTCGTGATATCACCAACATGATGTTACATCGAGAAGTGACACAGGAAACTGAGACAAGAGACAGTGATGACAGCTCTGAGGGTGAGGACTAGATTCTCACTGTTCTCAGGACTGATGTGTGTGGGCCTCTGATGTCCCCTAACTTTCCCTAATCATGGCATCCCCCAATTTTTTTGTTCCATCACCATCTGTGTACACTGTCTTGTAGGGCCTGTATGTCTGTGCCTGCTTCTTTACTGACCTTATGTATCTTAAGCCTCTTCTAAAACATTCCTCTCTCTGAAAGTAAAAAAAGAAAAATGGGCACCTATCCCACAAAAAAATAAAAATTAAAATAAAAATTGAACCATACATTGCTCTCCACTTCACCTATGTGACTTTGTGACACACTTGATTTTGTACAATTGTCTCTACAACATTAGCCTGCTGTTGTCATCTACCTTTGGTGTGGTGACTGTCCAAATTCAGCAAATATATCCTGTCTACAGTTATACATTTATGTCATGAAGAAATGGAAAGCTATGGTTCTTTCTCATCACTTTCCTGCAAATTCCTATAGTCATCCCCCCGTGTCCTCCCCTCTGCTTGTCCCTCACTCCCATTTCCCCATTTTCCTATCAACCCTTTTTTAACATTTTTAATCTGGTCAAAAATGGAATCATACACAACACACATGGCCAAAAATGGCCCATAAGAAAGCCTTCACTTTTCCTCCTCAGAATTTGCACAGAATTTGGCATTGTGCACCAATGCAGAGTGATAGTGAATGGATGTTCATGTCCTGCGGCAAAAACTGGCCACTTGTTGTTTCCATCACCCACAGTAGTTCCGTTATTCTCATGCAAAGGTGCTTAAACATGCTGCAGTATTGCAGTACAGAGTAAAGGCAATACTTTGCAACAGCTACTCTAAGAATTCTTTGACTACTGGATGTAGCAAAGTGCAGCTTCCTCTGTGGAGTGTTGACATAAATCACTTATATGAAGATTTTTATTTATGACCATAGCATCAAAGATTCAATTCCAGATGTATGCCACATTATTTCTTACTGTGATGTTATATGTCTTTGATATATTTCATCGTATACATCTTAAGTTTATCTAGTTTTGACCTTTAATGAACAGGTGTTGAATATTGTTGATAAAAAAAAACATTTGCAAACACATCCAATTGCATAAGGAAGAATTAGTAAACTACCCTTATTCTACTCATGTCTGAATCATGTTTTGCCTCTCCTAAAGCATCTTCAACCCCATAGCCATCAGTTAATGATGTAAAACATGACAGATAAATAATGACACACCATAAAAATGGCATCAATGACCCATAACACCAAGCTTTGATATGTGTCTGTCCATCTCTATATCTTCACCTTTTTTATCTCACCCCTTTGTACTGCTGACATTTTATTAGGCTGATGGATGTGAATGCCAACTAATGGCATTTCCTACTGTCATTACTTTGTTGAAGGATAATACTGTCCATTGGCTCAGTAAGTTTGCACTGTGCCTTCAATGCTGTGATTTTGACAGGCATTCATTAGGATTAACTTTGTGATGTGCTGAGATCATGGTTAAGTCTATAAACTCAGTTCTGAATTTTGAGAAGGGTTTGAATCTAGCATTAAGTGACACTCTTATTGCTCATTTTTATATATCGCTTTCATGTGTATGTGCTGCCTATGTAACTGTCTAACTCCCTTTGTGTATGTATATATATATATATATATATATATATATATATATATATATATATATATATATATATATCATACACACACACACACACACACACAAAGCATGGTCAGCTATCTATAATTTGTAGTAAAAAATTGGATAACATGTTACTGTGTTTTCCTTCAGCACTTGTTGTCATCTTATTAAGTGTGAGAGTTGCTCAGTCATGAGCACCTGTGTATGTCTCATTACTTATGCTGTTGATGTCTGCAATATACTGTGAACCCTGGAGATACAGTATAACAAATTGCTCCACCCACTTCTGACATTGTTAGGAGGGTCTGACAATGCAGCACTCCAGTGGGGGTATCAGTCCTGTGCAAGGAAAAATTTAATTTCTCAGCTGAAGTTTTGCAGATCTCCACTGAAAACTGGAAAAGTGGCATCACCATATTTATATCATTAAATTGTATCTCTGATGACATTATGGTCGTTGTAAATGACTGAATCACATACTGGCATGGCTGTCCTAATTTATTCTTCCACATCAAGTTCACTCTACATTGGTCTGCTCAGGTGAGAGCTTCAACCAATAAGAACGACTGGCCCCTGAAAAGAAAAATCTACATTTGTTCTGTCTTGAATATTCGTGCCATAGGGAAATTGTCTAGTTTTCTTAGTGATGTCAAACTGACCTTTACTCTTTGATAGCATAAGAATATCCAAAGATAGCTAAGGGTTTGCAGTACCAAGTCTTTTAACTTGGAGTTCCACAAGTAGAACATTGCTCACAAAGGCTTACATTTCAGCCTACACTCCATGTCACTATTCAATTTTTCACCAGTGCTTTCAGCATCATTAAGGATGCCATGCTTGTGAAATGCTATGATGTATGGCATACATTCTAATTATGACTCCTGTATACAGTACACTCTAGATCATTTCCCTGTCTTAAAATATTATTCTGTCTTACCTAAATTTTATACTATACTGTAAGAAGCCATTCAGTATTATCAGATAATGTTTACTCTGTTTTTTTTCCAAATTTCAGTTATTATCATTACATTTTCACACCGTTCCAAATCCCAACTTCTAGTTTCATGTACAGACTGTGGTTTGGGCTAAACGTGACATGATGCAGAACGATCTGTATTCTTCCCTACTCATCAAATAAAAAGTAAATAAATAAATAAAGTGAATGAGGCCAAATCTTAAAGCAGATGTATATGTAATAAATATAGAATGCTATAGTTACGCATCACATTTGGAGCTTCTCAGGCAACATAGATGTAAGCAAAAAGAACTACTGGTGTACAGTTAAGAACTTATAAACTCTGCGAATCAGCAAATTGTTTATTCCTTATTCCCACACCCATGACTTCTATAATGATGTTATGGGAAAAGTTTAAGATACATTTCCATAGGACTAATGAAAAATGCAAAGAAAATATTAAGATCTGCCAGGGCACCTGCAATTAGAGACACTAAAAGTCTTAATACTGACAGCTATCATGAAAAATTTAAAAAAGGAGCAATTGCTGCATGTTTTTCTACTGTATGTGTTATACACCCAACATGCTATTCATTGGGAGACGATTCCATGGGACAAACCATCTAAACAGAATCTTGTGGAAAGGCAATGGTGAGGCATATGGAAGGAAACACTCATGAGCTGCTACTTTTTTTTTTATTTTGATGTATTAACTGTATCTATATTACAAGATTGAATGCTTAGGTGACTGAATACCTAAACATCAAACTTGTAAAATCGAACCGAAACACGTTGAATGGCACAGGAAAGCACTTCAGTAGGTCACGCAAAAAAAAAAAATATTTTACACCCAAACTAAGTGAGGAGCTTCACCACCCACACCCTCCAGTATGGGGAGGTTGTGCCCCCTACACCCCCCAAACTAAATATACCAACTCTGAGATCACTCTACAGTAGAAAAAACTGCAAAATCCAGCGAACGGCCAAGGGGAATCTTTCCCTGTGTTAAATCGGCCATTCGTTGTTTTTTGCTTTCGATATTACAAGTTCGATATTTAGGTGTTCGATCACCTAAGCATTTGATCTTGTAATATAGACCCGTATTAATTTAGTACATCTACTAGGTGCAAGTGCCTCTATTTAGGGGAAATGCAGGAGCACTGTGTAGTTAAGGGACATGGAGAGATGTACATGACATTTAAATAAAGCATGAAGAGATCAAACTGAGAACTCCAAGGAGAGGCTTGCTCTAGATTTATAACCTTAATTGTCTATAGTGAGCCTCCAGATGTAAAGGTGGAATATTGTACAGAATAAAACTGAGAATGCCAAGAAGGGGCTAGCTCTAGATTTATAACCTTAATTGTCTAAAGTGAACCTCCAGATGTAAAGGAGGAATATGGAAAGAATCAAACTGAGAACGCCAAGAAAGGGCTAGCTCTAGATCTATAACCTTAATCTTCTATAATGAACCTCCAGATGTAAAGGAGGAATATGTACAGAATCAAAGTGAGAACGCCAAGAAGGGGCTAGCTCTAGATTTATAACCTTAATCGTCTATAGTGAACTTCCAGATGTAAAGGAGGAATATGTACAGAATCAAACAGAGAATGCCAAGAAGGGGCAAGATCTAGATTTATAACCTTAATCTTCTATAGGAAACCTGCAGATGTAAAGGAGGAATATGTACAGAATCAAACTGAGAACGCCAAGAAGGGGCTAGCTCTAGATTTATAATGTTAATCTTCTATAGCGAACCACAATATGTAAAGGAGGAATATTGTAAAGAATCAAAATGAGAATGCCAAGAAGGGGCTAGGTCTAGATTTATAACCTTAATCTTCTATAGTGAACCTCCAGATGTAAAGGAGGAATATGTACAGAATCAAACTGAGAACACCAAGAAGGGGCTAGCTCTAGATTTATAACTTTAATCTTCTATAGTGAACCTCCAAATGTAAAGGAAGAATATGTACAGAATCAAACTGAGAAAGCCAAGAAGGGGATAGATCTAAATTTATAACCTTAATCTTCTACAGTGAACCTCCAGATGTAAAGGAGGAATATGTACAGAATCAAACTGAGAATGCCAAGAAGGGGCTAGCTCTAGATTTATAACCTTAATCTTCTATAATGAACCTCCAGATGTAAAGGAGGAATATGTACAGAATTAACTGAGAATGCCAAGAAGAGGCTAGCTCTAGATTTATAACCTTAATCTTCTATAGTGAACTTCCAGATGTAAAGGAGGAATATGTACAGAATCAAACTGAAAATGCCAAGAAGGGGCTAGCTCTAGATTTATAACCTTAATCTTCTATAGTGAAACTCCAGATGTAAAGCAGGAATTTGTACAGAATCAAACTGCGAACGCCAAGAAGGGGCTAGCTCTAGATTTATAACCTTAATCTTCTATAGTGAACCTCCAGATGCAAAGGAGGAATATTGTACAGAATCAAACTGAGAATGCCAAGAAGGGGCTAGCTCTAGATTTATAACCTTAATCTTTTATAGTGAACCTCCAGATGTAAAGGAGGAATATGTACAGAATAAAACTGAGAATGCCAAAAAGGTGCTAGCTCTAGATTTATAACCTTAATCTTCTATAGTGAACCTCCAGATGTAAAGGAGGAATATGTATAGAATCAAACTGAGAATGCCAAGAAGGGGCTAGGTCTAGATATATAACCTTAATCTTCTATAGTGAACTTCCAGATGTAAAGGAAGAATATTGTACAGAATCAAACTGAGAACACCAAGAAGGGGTTATCTCGAGATTTATAACCTTAGTCTTCTATAATAAACCTCCAGATGTAAAGGAGGAATATTGTACAAAATCAAACTGAGAACGCCAAGAAGGCGCTAGCTCTAGCTTTATAACCTTAATCGTCTATAGTGAACCTCCAGATGTAAAAGAGGAATATTGTACAGAATAAAACTGAGAACGCCAAGAAGGGGCTAGCTCTAGATTTATAACCTTAATCTTCTATAGTGAACCTCCAGATGTAAAGGAGGAATATGTACAGAATCAAACTGAGAACGTCAAAAAGGGGCTAGCTCTAGATTTAAAACCTTAATCATCTATAGTGAACCTCCAGATGTAAAGGAGGAATATGAACAGAATCAAATACAGAATGCCAAGAAGGGGCTAGCTCTAAATTTATAACCTTAATCTTCTATAGTGAACCTCCAGATGTAAAGGTGGAATATTGTACAGAATAAAACTGAGAATGCCAAGAAGGGGCTAGCTCTAGATTTATAACCTTAATCATCTATAGTGAACCTCCAGATGTAAAGGAGGAATATGTACAGAATCAAACTGAGAACGCTGAGAAGGGGCTAGCTCTAGATTTATAACCTTAATCATCTATAGTGAACCTCCAGATGTAAAAGAGGAATATGGACAGAATCAAACTGAGAACGCCAAGAAAGGGCTAGCTCTAGATCTATAACCTTAATCTTCTATAATGAACCTCCAGATGTAAAGGAAGAATAAGTACAGAATCAAACTGAGAACGCCAAAAAGGGGCTAGCTCTAGATTTATAACCTTAATCGTCTATAGTGAAATTCCAGATGTAAAGGAGGAATATGTACAGAATCAAACAGAGAATGCCAAGAAGGGGAAAGCTCTAGATTTATAACCTTAATCTTCTATAGTGAACCTCCAGATGTAAAGGAAGAATATTCTACAGAATCAAACTGAGAACACCAAGAAGGGGCTATCTCTAGATTTATAACCTTAGTCTTCTATAATAAACCTCCAGATGTAAAGGAGGAATATTGTACAAAATCAAACTGAGAACTCCAAGAAGGCGCTAGCTCTAGCTTTATAACCTTAATCGTCTATAGTGAACCTCCAGCTGTAAAAGAGGAATATTGTACAGAATTAAACTGAGAACGCCAAGAAGGGGCTAGCTTTAGATTTATAACCTTAATCATCTATAGTGAACCTCCAGATGTAAAGGAGGAATATGTACAGAATCAATCTGAGAACGCCAAAAAGGGGCTAGCTCTAGATTTAAAACCTTAATCTTCTATAGTGAACCTCCAGATGTAAAGAAGGAATATGTACAGAATCAAACTGAGAATGCTAAGAAGGGGCTAGCTCTCGATGTATAACCTTAATCGTCTATAGCGAACGTCCAGATGTAAAGGAGGAATATATACAGAATCAAACAGAGAATGCCAAGAAGGGGTTAGCTCTAGATTTATAACCTTAATCTTCTATAGTGAACCTCCAGATGTAAAGGAGGAATATGTACAGAATCAAATTGAGAATGCCAAGAAGGTGCTAGCTTTAGATTTATAACCTGAATCTTCTATAGTGAACCTCCACATGTAAAGGAGGAATATGTACAGAATCAAACTGAGAACGCCAAGAAGGGGCTAGCTCTAGATGTATAACCTTAATCTTTTATAGTGAACCACCACATGTAAAGGAGGAATATGTACAGAATCAAACTGAGAACACCAAGAAGGGGCTAGCTCTAGATTTATAACATTAGTCATCTAAAGTGAACCTCCAGATATAAAGGAAGAATATGTACAGAATCAAACAGATAATGCCAAGAAGGGGCTAGCTCTAGATTTGTAACCTTAATCTTCTATAGTTAACCTCCAGATGTAAAGGAGGAATATTGTACAGAATTAAACTGAGAACGCTAATAAGGGGCAAGCTCTAGATTTATAACCTTAATCTTCTATAGTGAGCCTCCAGATGTAAAGGAAGAATATGTACAGAATCAAACTGAGAACGCCAAGAAGAGGCTAGCTCTAGATTTGTAACCTTAATCTTCTATAGTGAACCTCCAGATGTAAAGGAGGAATATGTACTGAATCAAACTGTGAACGCCAAGAAGAGGCTAGCTCTAGATTTATAACCTTAATCTTCTATAGTGAACCTCCAGATGTAAAGGAGGAATATGTACAGAATCAAACTGAGAACACCAAGAAGGGGCTAGCTCTAGATTTATAACCTTAATCTTCTATAATGAACCCCTAGATGTAAAGGAGGAATATGTACAGAATCAAACTGAGAATGCCAAGAAGGGGCTAGCTCTAGATTTGTAACCTTAATCATCTATAGTGAACCTCCAGATGTAAAGGAGGAATATGTACTGAATCAAACTGAGAACGCCAAAAAGGGGCTAGCTCTAGATTTATAACCTTAATCTTTTATAGGGAACCTCCAGATGTAAAGGAGGAATATTGTACTGAATAAAACTGAGAACACCAAGAAGTGGCTAGCTCTAGATTTATAACCTTAATCTTTTATAGTGAACCTCCAGATGTAAAGGAGGAATATTGTACAGAATCAAACTGAGAACGCCAAGAAGGGGCTAGCTCTAGATTTATAACCTTAATCTTCTATGGTGAACCTCCGGATGTAAAGGAGGAATATGTACAGAATCAAACTGAGAACACCAAGAAGGGGCTAGCTCTAGATTTATAACCTTGATCTTCTATAGTGATATTTCAGATGTAAAGGAGGAATATGTACAGAATCAAACTGAGAATGCCAAGAAGGGGCTAGCTCTAGATTTATAACCTTAATCGTCTATAGTGAACCTCCAGATGTAAAAGAGGAATATTGTACAGAATTAAACTGAGAACGCCAAGAAGGGGCTAGCTTTAGATTTATAACCTTAATCATCTATAGTGAACCTCCAGATGTAAAGGAGGAATATGTACAGAATCAATCTGAGAACGCCAAAAAGGGGCTAGCTCTAGATTTAAAACCTTAATCTTCTATAGTGAACCTCCAGAAGTAAAGGAGGAATATTGTACAGAATCAAACTGAGAACGCCAATAAGGGGCTTGCTCTAGATTTATAACCTCAATCTTCTATAGTGAACCTCCAGATGTAAAGGAGGAATATGTAGAAAATCAAACTGAGAATGCCAAGAAGGGGCTAGCTCTAGATTTAAAACCTTAATCATCTATAGTGAACCTCCAGATGTAATGGAGGAATATGAACAGAATCAAATACATAACGTTAAGAAGGGGCTAGCTCTAGATTTATAACCTTAATCTTCTATAGTGAACCTCCAGATGTATAGGAGGAATATGTATAGAATCAAACTGAGAACGCCAAGAAGGTGCTAGCTCTAGATTTATAACCTTAATCTTCTATAGTGAACCTCCACATGTAAAGGAAGAATATTGTACAGAATCAAACTGAGAATGCTAAGAAGGGGCTAGCTCTAGATTTATTACCTTAATCATCTATAGTGAACCTCCAGATGTAAAGGAGGAATATGTACAGAATCAAACAGAGAATGCCAAGAAGGGGCTAGCTCTAGATTTGTAACCTTAATCTACTATAGTGAACCTCCAGATGTAAAGGAGGAATAGTGTACAGAATCAAAAGTAGAACGCCAAGAAGAGGCTAGCTCTAGATTTATAACCTTAATCTTCTATAGTGAACCTCCAGATGTAAAGGAGGAATATGTACAGAATCAAATTGAGAATGCCAAGAAGGGGCTAGCTCTAGATTTATAACCTTAATCTTCTATAGTGAACCTCCAGATATAAAGGAGGAATATTGTACAGAATCAAACTGAGAACGCCAAGAAGGGGCTAGCTCTAGATTTATAACCTTAATCTTCCATAGTGAACCTCCAGATGTAAAGGAGGAATATGTACAGAATCAAACTGAGAATGCCAAGAATTTGCTAGCTCTAGATTTATAACCTTAATCTTCTATAGTGAACCTCCAGATGTAATGGAGGAATATGTACAGAATCAAACTGAGAACACCAAGAAGGGGCTAGCTCTAGATTTATAACCTTAATCTTCTATAATGAACCCCTAGATGTAAAGGAGGAATATGTACAGAATCAAACTGAGAATGCCAAGAAGGGGCTAGCTCTAGATTTATAACCTTAATCATCTATAGTGAACCTCCTGATGTAAAGGAGGAATATGTACTGAATCAAACTGAGAATGCCAAGATGGGACTAGCTCTAGATTTATAACCTTAACATTCTATAGTGATCCTCCAGATGTAAAGGAGGAATATGTGCAGAATCAAACTGAGAATGCCAAGAAGGGGCTAGCTCTAGATTTATAACCTTAATCGTCTATAGTGAACCTCCTGATTTAAAGGAGGAATATGTACAGAATTAACCAACTATAGGATGTATAACCCTCCTGAACACACTTTCATCAATCTTGGGAAAGCTTGCCCACAAAAACCTCTTTGACTTCATTAATACACACATGCTTCTCACTACACAATCACGTGGTTTAGACCCAATGCATGGAGTCATTACAGACCTTATCTTTATGACAAATTTCTGTAGTTAGACATTATATTTCTGTACACATATCTTTCATTTCTGTGCACACTGTCTAGGTTTGCTATATTAATGGCCCTACAGACCTTATTTTTATGTTAAACTTTCTGTCGTTAGACATTAATAATATTTCTGTACATATATCTTTCATTTCTCTGTGCACTGTCAAGATTTGCTAGAGTAATGCCCCTACAGATCTTATCTTTATGATAAATTTTCTGTGACTAGATATTAATATTTCTGTATACATATCTTTTATTTCTATGCTCACTGTCAGGGTTTGCTAACGTCCCTATATTTGCCCAAAGCATCTGCTTGGCACATCAGCAATTCTTCCTTGTTAACCAACAGTCTTGTCTTGTTATGGACCAGACACAATCTTTTCTGTTTTTAACTCTTCCAAGAAGGAAACATGATATGACTTGAGGCTGTTTACTCCCCTTTGCAGAAACCTTAAGTGTAAAATAAAGGCTGGTGTTTGGCTTATCATTACAGGAAATGAAGAAAAGAATGCAGGGAAATGTTTTAATGATACTCACATGTGAAATATTCAGAAGGCTCCACCCACTTTTCTTCAGCTACTATTGCATCAGAACCAGGAAATAAGTTAAGATTCAAGCTGTCAGACTCAGGACGGCATTGTGATACATCCTATGTGATCTGTCAGAAACCTACAAAAGAGATACTCCCATTTGTCTTTACATTTCATCTTTACCCCAAACTATGATCAAAATAATCATCTTTATCAAAGATTTATAAATTCAGAATGACTGTTACCTTATATTTAAAAGGCAGGCCTAGGAAAGGATGAAACAATAAATGAAAAGAGAAACTAGCAACTTTGCAGACAATACTGGGTAAATTACTTGATAAATGCAGCTACTGTGGATGTGCAACTTCAAAGAATTTTTGGGGGGTGCATGATATATGTGCTACCATTTAGACAAATTCAGTGCCTAAGCATGATGTAACTTGCCATGGGGTGGAGGTGTGGGGTGTTAAGGAACACCACTGTTTAACTCTTCATTACTTGAATCATGTCCGATTCTGACAAACTTCACCTCACCCACCATGTGTTAGCGTAGAAAATCTTATACGACAATGACTATGTCATACTCACTGGATCAGTTCCAGAGTGACCCTCCCTAATGATTTAATTTCTCATGAATACTTCTTGTTTCACTAAGTCAGCACTAATAACATACATTATAACATCATTTTTTGCTTTCTTTGCTGAATCTAAAGTTTCTTCCCCTAAACCTTAGGGAAGAAACACTTAACAATTATTATCTGTAGACATATAAAATATGGCTCCAGGGACAACAGGCCTACCGATAAGGAACTAAATGACTAATGACCATCATTCTCACTTGTGGTTTCATCACAGAAAAATATTCTTGATGATGCAGGCTTATACTACAAGTAAACTCCCAAAGCACTTAATAAGTTTAGTGTCAGTAACACTATCATGTCCTTCAAGACATTGTACCTCCACTATGAACATTTATAGTATTGAATGTTGAAAGTTGATGTGACACCTCTTCAAACATAAAATGCTCCTTGAAAGATTAATAGGAAGAAAAGGTTTATAAATTATTTTGATTGAAATGGAAAGACTGATGACATTAAACTTAAAAAGCTTTACTTAAGTTTAAAAAAAATGTGAATGTTTGTATATGATCTCTGTGCTGTCCCCTACTTGCTAATGAAATACGCAGTTGTAATAAGAATATATTTCTTCATACTTTTCATTTCCTTATAATGCCTACTACCAGTAGTCAGTGGTCAGGAGAAGTGCATTGTAACCTGGGCAGGGTCAATACTATAATTTTATTGTTTGCTTTTATTGACAGTAGAATTGTAAGTCAAAAGCTATACCATATACAAACAAATGCAGTAATAAAATAAATATAAATCATATACTTTGTTTCTTTACTCTTCCCTCCCTATACTTTGTGCTCTTTTTTGACATTTCTAACCCTCAAATTTGCTCTTTAACCTCCTCTATTCCATGCACAACCAGGTTTCTACTCTTGAAAGATTATCCCCCGGATTCACTAATCTTCCATGTAAGACTAGATTAGTCTTACACGGAAGCGGCAGTGTAAGAGTATGATGGCAGTGAGCCATGCATATTAATGAGGGTATGCTGCCTCAACTCTAAAGCTTACATGGAGTGTGGATGAGTTTAGAGGGTGTGTCGGACTGCCGAACAGTCCAAAAATCCATGCCCCTGCAATGAAGAAATGCCGCAACTTCCATTTACATGAGCGAGTCCACTCACATGTGTACAAGGTAACACTACACTCCCTCATATGTTAAACAACTTACAAAATAAAAAATAAAAATCATTTTTTTTCTTCCGATATAGCTGCCTGTAGTTGCACGGGTTTGCGCGGGTTTGCCCATTGCTTAGCTACAGTTAGCAGCTTAGATACCAGAAGAGGATAATAAGAAAAATATATGCAAATTAAGCAACATAGCAATAGCGTAGTGGTTAGAGCCTTCACACAAAGAGGAGGCATTCCCGGTTCAAGTCCAACTACTGCACATTCCTTTTTCTGTGGGAAATCTGTATACAAAAATATTTCCTGACATTTTTTATGTATAAATTTTGTAAAAAGCATTGGAATGTTAAATGTAGTAGTGCACAAATTTTATATATATATAAAATGTTTATGCATTCTGAGGCATGAGTAGCCTATTTTAAGCAATATAAAGTACTGCTAAGCACATTTTACCAGTATTGAGCATATTTAAATACAATTGAGCATAGCTGTGCACCGCGCTTACTAGAGCAACGTTGGGCAAAGTCGGGCAAAGTCGAGCAAAGTCGGGTAAACACACTCACACCTGCTTTACTGTTCCTTAACCAGTCAGGTCTGCCCAACGCAGGATACTGTGCACTACAGTCACAGTACTTAACCGCTAAGCCATGACAGCATTTCACAAACATACACTTTCAACAGAGACATATCTATTAAAGGAATTTTAAACATTGCCAACATCAGCTAAGCAGGCGTGCCCACAGCTGAGCTTTTCTGAAACTGGCCAATCACAAATAAGTGCAGGAAATGAGGCATATTTAAGCTCCATAGGTGAGAATACTTGCTATAACTGGTTGTAGCTTCCTTCTGCAGTCAGCATGGCTGGTGTTGGTGAAGGCACTCTATTTAGAGCGCAACGCTGGGGCATCCAGGAGTCCAAAATTATGGTTTGGCTCCTCGTCCACAAACATGAGGAAAGACTCCTGCAGGGCCAGTACCAGGGTACCCAACATAAAACTGTGGCCTGGAACAGTCTTGCCCATGATCTCACCTGTGCCACTGGTGTTCCTCGGACTGGTGAGCAGGACAGGCACCATTATTCTGACCTGAAGCGGTGTAGGGGGGATGCACTGGATTGGTGGATCCAGGAATCCTATATGATGCCTAATGCCCCTGTACTGAGTAAGTAGCCATTGTATTAAGTAGTTAAGATTTGCCATGCTTGTCTATACTATGGATAGGTATATCTCAATATCACTGCATTTACTTCACAGCTCCAGGTGAGTGGGCTACGAATCTGCAAGCCCATGAAGATAGGTTGCAAAGGCTGCATCACGAGGCAGGTTAGTAATTATTCTGCATGTACTGTTATATAAAATAAATGAGACAGCCTTCAAAAAGTGTTTTAACCCAATAAATAAAGGTGTAATACTCCTTTAATAAATATATAATTCCTGGAGTGCGTCTGTGTCATTTTTTTTATATGTTGTTGTACTGTTGCATTCTACAAATAGTAGTGTTGTATTAAGCAGTGTTGTAAACACTTGGGTAGGCCCATATAATGTGGATGAAGGGAGTGCCAGTAGCTTGTATGCATATGTACAGCCCTTAACTGTTGGTTCATGGCCAGCATGTACAGGTTAATCTGGCACATGAGTAGCTTGGTATTGTGTTCCCCAGAAATGTCAGTGTGCTGCCAGAAATGTAGGGACCTGTCAACATATAACTGATACTTTCACCTGAACATATGTAGATAATTATATGAAAGTAGAGCTGTCAGTGTACCATCTTAGCAGTAGTGTGTGTGAGCAATTCTCAAATTATGTTGCAGTAACATCTGCATCTTGGACAGTTTGTATGTAAGATACAGCTCATGTATATAATGATCTAGCAAAATCCAATTTCACAATATAAGGATATTGAGTAGTGCAATAATACATGTAAGGGACATATAACTGCAGTTAATATGAATGTAGTGAAAACTAGAAGGATATATAAGTTGTTAATTGAGCTATCTTTTTCCACCCTACTGTATGTGCATAAAAAATGCAATTCCACACCTCAATCGGTATGTCTAATCTCAAAACATTTGTTGGGACATATGTCCTATTGGTTTATAAATATTTGCATTTATTTCTATGCATGTGCCCTGTTAAAATACCACAATATTGGTGGCCTGTTGCCATCAATTAAACCTGCATGCTGTTGTAATGTTCACTATTGTTCTATATATGCATGTGTCATGCTTGCTTTTCAACTGTTGAAAATCTGGTGTGTTGGGTTAGTGGGAATACTTCTGCATGCTGTTATAACTAATTGGCAATGCTGTTGACTGTTACTAACCCATATCTTTATTAAACTCTCCAAAAGATAGTTCATATGGGAAGGCTGGTCCCAGCAAACCCACCTGTCCCACCTCAGCTGGTCATGGCACCTGGCACCAACAGATCTGGTGCCCAGCCTGAGACCTCCTCCTCCATTGGTCCTATGCCACCTTTGGGTGGAAGCGCTGCAGGGGATGGGGCTCGCCCCCCCCGTGCAAGCATGGGTGGAGAGGTATCTATCACTCTTCATACAGTCCGGGCTGTGGTGCGTAAAGAGATTGAACATTCTGTTGCAGAACCTCTATGCCAGCTAGAGGCCCGAGTGGCACAACTCCCATGTCAGCCTGCCCCTCCTACACAGCCCCGAGCACAGCCACCTTCTGGGGTGTGAAGGTGCAGTGATGACTGGCCATGGGTGAGGACCTCAGTCCCATTGTTTCCATCTGGGGGCTCATGGGATTGCAATTTCCAAGCATCCCTTCCCGTCAAAGGTGTTCACCCACCATGTGTCATATACCACCTCTGTATGCATCTTGTTTGTCTTGTCTGTTTACCTTCTCAACCTACCTCCCCAAATATACCTATTTCCCCAACCCTACATTCCACTCTCACCTGAAAAAAGGGCAATCTGCTCCCAAAAAAAATTACACCCCATACATAGCTGCCCATTTTGCACACATGTCCACTGCCCACATGAAATGTTATTTAATTGGCATTACAACATACTTTGTTGTCCTCACCCCTCTTTCAGGGGTTGAAGGGTTCATATCTACCTCCAAATTTATTGCATATGCACAGCTGTTGCTGTTGATGAAATGGGCAGCTATGGATCTTCCCTACACCCATCCTGCACATCCCAAGCTATTTTCCATACTGTCTTTCCCTCTTTGTGCCCCTTTTTCACCACTTTCCTATCTCCCTATTTTTCTTTTCTTTCAAAGAAATTAGCACGGGGGTGAGTGGGAGTAAGCACTATTAAGCAGTAGTTAGCGGGTTTGCACGTGTTTGCTCGAGTTTGTGCTTATTTGCGCTTGGCTAAGCAATGAGCAGCATTGCGCAAACTTGTGCAAACTCGCTTACAACTGCTTAAAAGTGTCTTAGTCACTCTGTATGTGAGGGCCCTTGTTCTGCTCAGGAATAAAATAAAACACCTCTGTAAGTCACAAACCCGGACCTTGCACACACTTTACAACATGAAGTACCAGTAAGCCATGGTAGATATACATCAAGTTGGTGCTTAAATAATTATATCATGCATCAGAATGTGTGATTATAAAGGAAAATTAGGAATACCATACCACACAACTTATTCTGTGGATGTTGACCAACAGTTGTTGTGGGATGACATTACATGACTGTGATAAGAGAAGCAGCCATTCTAGCAGGAAATAATGTTACACCATCACCTTACAACCCCACACAGTATCACAGCAGGACAAACACTGGTATATCTGTTTAGGGCAGAAGCCATTCCTCTCAACTGTCCCTAATTTTCAGGGACATCCCTAATTCTGACCCAAATGTTAGCTCTGTCCCTCTGAATCCCTCTTAAAACTAGTGACTTTGGGCAGAAAGGTGGTGAATTACACTTAATCAATAATGACAATAATTAAGAGTTATACACTTCTTTTACTTCAGAAAGGTGTATTAATTCATATGATCTGATTCTCTCAATGTTTCAACTTAATGGCACTAATATTTTAAAGGTGTCCCTAATTGTCCCTGAGTTTTTCTTGACTTTTCCCTGATTCTGTTCAGATATGTACCTGATTGGTTGTGAGGTCTGGCAGAGCTTGAAACACAGAGGCATATTAGCCTTTCTGCTGTTACACACTGTGCAAATAGCTTTGGAAGGAGTTTTGGAAACATACCCTTATGTAGGAATAAAACACTGAAATACATATGGATGTAGCCATGTACTGGTAGCAACCAACTGTAAGAATGCCATTGCTCTATTGCTGAAAAGACCTGTGTGGTGCACAGACAAAAAATAACAGGCTATTCTCTGGCTATCATGTGGATAGGTCCACAGTTGGGAGTTATGCAGACAGACTACTTGCCTTGATAAACTAACATGTACACAGCAACCGTGTAAGTCCAGCAAGATAAAATCCACACAATAATACGTTCACTCTCTGTACTTCTGCAACCCTACCAAATGTAGAATATACCTGTGTGTGCAGGGTCTACCAAGGATGTAGGTAAGCATACTCACTGTACTGAAATGTGTCCAGTTTTTCTGAGCAGCTTGTGCTAATGTCAACACTAAAAAAGCACAAACTGTTTAGAACTGTGTAAATGAATATTCACAGTATAGCAGTTCACAAACAATTCTTGTGCCAAAGGAATACATCTCTATAACTAGCTTTGTATGGCAGTTAATTGAAACAGTTGAAAAGAAAGTACATCTTTCCATGTATCTTGGGGTAGCATTTTGAGGGGTGAGTACATTTCTACACTGACAAGTGGGTACTGGAAGCAGCAACATTAGGTCTTAGTACAAAATGTAAATCTCTGGCTACACCCCTGGCTTCTGATATAAGAATTATACCAACCTTCTGTCCTAAACAATGATGTCCACACCAAACAAGGATGATCTCCATCTTGGAAAGCTGAACGGGCCATGCCTACATGAGTCAGCAATTTATAGTTCTGGGTTGCTATGCCAGTGATTACTGCAATTACTACACAGCAGGCTGCATGCAATTAGCAAATGGTGGGCACTAATTGGTATAGAGGCCATCACATGCTCATATGCAAATCCTACAAAAGCAAGCTGCAATCTATGCCAACAAACTCAATCACTCTATTGCAGAGACTGACAGAGAGAGAGAGAGAGAGAGAGAGAAAGAGAGAGAAGGAAAAGGAAAATTACCAAATTATACAAAGGAAAGGTATGTGACACATATGTATTTACTGGCATGTAGTAGATGTTATTGAAGAATAGTCTACATAATGTGAAACATTCATATGTGGCAGCAGTACTTATTTATGCATAGATGATCCGCTTAACTACTGCTATGGACAATACTGTGTGTACCTGTGGACAGTGGGACATGCCTGTGAAATGTGTAGCTCAGCATTAAATGTAAAAGATCTGATCCATGTTATCTGTGATCTGTACAGTAGTGTGGCCAATGGCTGTTGGGGGGATTAGTGCTGGCATTATATAAACATGGGTGTGACAGAACAACACATGAATGATAGTCATATTAAAGTGTAGCTTAGCATTGGCAACTAGTGTAGCAGTCTAGTATGCTTATCTAGCATCCGTTGCCATATATACCCCCCTGATGTTAGTCTGTGTTCATATGTGACATCTGTATGTGTTGCAGCAAGACCCAACAGTTCAGCTGTGAGGTACAGGGACTGACAACAGTGTGGACCATGTGTGTGTATGCCACACACATACAGAGAAATATATATGTGTCATATATATTCACATCTGTATATGTGCATAGAGCAGGGGACATCTTGCAACTGTTTGTGAAGGGGAGATATATATGTTGGTGAAGGTTAGTATGTGCATCTTTGTATGTAGATTTTAGCGTGTGACAAACAAGACAGCATACAGTGCTGGTTTATGACATGCGGTGGTTAAACACTGTGGGTGGTTTGTTCAGTTTGCAGTGTTGAAGCCAGTAAGGCCTGCTAAAGCTACCTGGGCTGTGAACACCTTCAATGCATTTATCCCAAGACTGTGCGATGTTATTACATTACTGTACACATTACATCCTTTGTATAATTGATATTCTCACTATGAAAGGTGAAATGTATATATATATATATATATATATATATATATATATATATATATATATATATATATATATATATATATATATATATTCATATATACCCATACACACCTACATCTACTTGTTGCAATAGATTCTCTGTACGGTTGACTGACTGTGATGGTCAATATGTTTGTGAATATGTCAAAGATATGTATCTGTGGAATAGCTTACTGGGAAACTGTTTATGTTATGGTATTCTGGGTCCTTGCTTTGATCCTAGCAAAAGCTTTGTATTCTGTTGCTAGGCAGAACAAGTGCTATTGCATACAGTGTGATTAAGTCCCTTGGTTTTAACTAGGGTGTGTTATTGGAGGCTAAAGCACTACATGCATGATTATTGATTGGTACCAATGTTGAATGCAAAGCATGTGTGTACTGTAGTACTAATTGAAGCTCTAGGGCTGTACAGCAAACTATGGTGTATGTCCCCATTGCTTGCATCTACTGTTTTGTGTGGTCCCTGTATTCATCACAGATTACATTTCTCAAGTTTAAGGTTGCGTAAGTACTGACACACAGTACTGTATAGTACACACTGAAAGCTTATCTGGGTTGTCATACCTTTGTGTCCTGTAATTATGTCTGACGTCTGTGTGAGTATGTCTGTAACATGTCCTTTGACATATGTGTGGTAATACATATTACTGTGTATCTAGCAACATTCATAGTGTACTACAGCAGTATGTGACCTATATTCCCAATTGTGCACATATTTTGGCCATGGCTTTGGCATTAACAAGTTGTGTGGTATAATATTAATACATTTACTGGACCTTATACTGATTGTGATGGATGATATATTTCTTTAAACATCAGTTTGATTTATATCTGCTGTGGCTAGGTGGTGCATCGTGTTGCATACAGTGTGCCAGGTACTCTTGTATAGTCTTATATAGTGATTTTGTTTTGCTGCTGTGAAAAGCATGGTTCATTGGATAGAGAGTGAGACAGGCACTTTCAAGGAGTTGTCGGTTGAGCAGTGATAAGGAGCAGTTACAGAGTTTCACTCTCGGTTAGCTTATAGGTTGCTAAACATCCATAAGCTGTGCTTACCCTTCTGAAAACCTACTTGCAAATGCTGAAATGTGTCTTATTCCATCTGTAGCCTCTGAACTTTGTTTTGCCTAGTAACAAAATAAAAAGCATTTACTAGGAAAAAACCCACAACCATTAACATCACAGCATATGTGATTTCCCACTAAGCCATTTCAGATATGCATATAATTTATGTATTCACAAACATGACATCCAGTACAATCATGCAACACTAAAGAAAATGTACTCCAACATGTAGATGTATGTGTGTGAGTAATTATTGTAATCTGTGCTCAGGGACAACATATTGTATTATGTATGTAGGTATATATATATATATATATATATATATATATATATATATATATATATATATATATAGCAGTTCAGTGATATCTCTACTGCATAATGTTAAATGTGTCATTTGACTTGCTCAGACATATTTTTGTATTTATGTCTTCCAGGGATCATAGCCCACCACAGAAACCGAAGCTACAGTAGGGCTGAAGATGATATCATCACTAGCATCATGATTCAGCACTACCGTGTGCTCTTTTCAGAAACCAGTCAGGACCAGCAGGAGTGTACTGCAATGTGGCAAGATTTTGTCCACAGGGTCAATGAGGTAGGCCTGCATAACCTCACATATGAGCAGGTACGCCACCACTGCAGTGATCTTCTCCGACATGTCCGTCAGCGTGCTGCTGATGTGTTTATGGAACAGCATGCAACAGGTGGTGGTGTTAGCATCCAACCCCCCCCCTCACCAGAGTGGAGGAGCTGCTCATGAGCCTGGTGGCACCTGCCCAACAACAACAGCAACAGACATACACCATGATGGAGGTTGGAGCCACCCAGTAAGCACACATGGAGCATGCAGGTAACATGGCATATCTGTAGACTACTGTTATCTGTATTGGTAGATCATGCATATGTTAGATGTGGACTGTGTCGTTCAAAGATGTGGAGCCTGTTGTTGTGCAATACTGATCATTTGGAACATAATCTGCAGCCCTGTCAATGTAAACTTTTGTACTGTAAGATTGCAAACACACAGTAGCAATGCCACAGTTGTGGCCACTGACAAACTTTCTCATCTCTATGTAGGTACCTCTAGGGTGACGTCAAGGCAGTGGACAGATGCTGGTCAGTGTGTTCTACATTTATTATTTGAAATAAAAAGTGCATGTCATAGTTAAGGTGTAGGCCATGTACACATACAACACACCTACCCATAATGCATGCTGTGCATGTTTGCTGAAAGAGCACGCACATCTCACTAATGTGATTAGCAGCCTCAAACACATGCAATACCCAGACCATCCCAAACAAATATGGCTAGACTGTAGTGACCATTAAACAGCTGATACTCAACATCCACATAACACACATCTATGTCATACACAGAGCATTTTAACATGCTACGCATAAAGGATTCCCAAACCCTCTGTAAAGACACACTCCAGTGTCCAAAATCTCATCCACACATTACACAGAATATACCTAAGGCAGAGAGGCATATCCTGGGGTATGTAAACACTCTGCAACACACTACACATTCATGTCAGGGAATGCTCCTTATTGGCCTCCTTACAAACTCATGTAACAACTGGTTGTGAAATGGTGAATTTAGCCAAGGTAGTACAGTTCTGGCACAGCATGATTTGTGCTGGTTTATGAAACATTTGTAGCCTTGAGTGACCACCTGATGCTTCATGATGATGGCCTATGGTACTATACCCCATCCGGTTATTGTAACCACATTACTACACATAGCTGTCATTGCTACCATAATGATGCATGTGTGCACACATATGCACCTCTAAACAGTATGCATACCAATCACCATTTGCACAACTGACACATATATGTCTTGTGATGCTATTGAGTGGCTGGGTCATATGACAAATATTGGGTATGTGTAGTGTTTAAATATGCAGTTGTGTTTTAGCATGCCATGTCATGGATGAGACTGGCATGCCACAATATGATCTACACTCACCATAAGTACCGTACATTTGGTATGTGGCCGAATGGTATTCCATTAATTATCCATGCACCACTGATGATGTTGTGTGAATACTCATCATGCATGTGCTAAAAACGTGTCCATAATTAACACGTTTCCTCAATTATTTTCTAAAGACACACAGGCTGTAATCAGCATTGGATACCTACCTGACACATAGATACACATCCAGCAATGGTATATACACCTGTGAGTTATGGTGCACAGTACATCACAGGGTTATGAATACCTGCACAGCAATGTTATGTCCATGTATGCATTGTGTTCCAGGGGGAGGGCCATCACCTAATAACAAAACACATGCATCAAAGCCATGTATACTGTTAGTAACAAGGATTGATTACACTTGCACTGCATGCTGTTGAGCAACACATGTCCTGCATGCTGACAGGTGTGATATGACTGTTTTGCTTGTGATACTGTATTCCACCATGACCTGCTATTGTGCATGTTCTGTGATTGCTGGTGTTGTGTGTGTCTGCTTTTGGAAGGAGTGCAGTTTTGTGTCTGTGCATATGTGCATGTCTGCATGTGTGCATGTCTGCATGTGTGCATGTGTGCATGTGTGCATGTGGTCTGAAGTAATGTGCAGGTCTTAATGTGTGTTTCCTGTTTTCCTCTCACAGGTGGTGAGGTGGGGCTGGTTCAGTACAGCAGGGAACCTGATGTCACTGACACAGACAGTGATCATGAGGATAGGTGTGTTGAGGCTCAGGCAGGTTTGTCAGGGTCTGTTGTTGGGCCACCAATTGACAGTACACAAGTCTCCACCCCATCCATGTGCACAGTCATACTGCCTGTACATCTGTCATCACCATTGCCCTTAGCTGAGGGACAGTGTACGGTTGGCACTGACCAGAACAGTGTGGTATCTATGGCACATGTATCAGGACACAGAAGCCATAGCCAGATGTTTGGAATGGTACCACATAGGCAGATGCTCAGGGGTCTCGTCAGAACACTGTTGGTCATCATGCCCCTGGCAGACATGCCACACCTCTTTCTACCACATGCATGTTCCAGGCTGTCATGGATGCACAGACATGAATGGAGCAGTACACCAGACAGGGGCTAAGGGCACAAAGGCTCATTACACCTCTGTAAATGACAGTATCCGTGACCTAGCAGGTGCCATACGTAACTACACTGAGGTCATTGATAGACGTTGGGGTGAGACATTGGATGTCCTCCACAATGTCATGTCCATGTATCAAGATAGTGCGGGATGGTTGAGATGTCTATGTGGACCTATGCCAGCAACATCACCAGCTGGAGGTTGCCATGGACGTCCTGCAAGTCACAGCTGCTCCCGTAGTGCCAGTACCAGCCCCAGCAATGTTGGAGTGGCTGTCAATAGACCATCCTAGAAGACCACATGCACGTGGCTCTGGCCAGTCCCAGCAGGGACCTGGATCCAGTGGACATTTGTCAACCTCTTCGGATAGTACCAATCTGGATTAGTACCTGATACTGTCTGTAGCACCCCTGCCAGGCACAGGTTCCATATCTGTGACCAGAGATGGTGATCTGTAAAGCTTGCCAGGTACAGTCTGTAGCTGTCTCACAAATCCCCGTATATCGCAGCCACATGGTGGAACTGTGTGCATGCAGACACACACACATAAACCAGAAACCTAGGACAAACACATACCCGCACACATGACATCAACATTGGCCCATGACAGTACTCATGGCGCTCACACAAACACATGTTGATTGTATGGCTCAGTGTAGGTCTCTGGCAAACCAACAACACACCCTGTGCATATGATGAAACTTGTTCCACCTCCTGTCATCTGTAACATTGAGGCAGGAACAGGCTAACATGGTGCTGATGCAGAGGGTGATTTTAATAAAGTATATCTATGATTAGATGTGCAGCATGTTGTCAGCAGTAAAGTATAATGATATCGTTAAAGGTGTAGTTGAGCAACCATGATGCATTAAAGCTGTAATTAGCAATGTTGCATTGTTTTCACCAGTGTTTATTCCAATTGTGTTTTGTTTGCAAATGTGCCACATGGCTGATGTGTGTAGTTGTGTCAGCATGTGTTATACAGTGGACAGTAAGTGTGAAGTGTGTGCAACACAGGTATGCAGCTGTCCATTTGTGAACATGGTGGAGGTGCACTGTCTGCATGTACATGCATATTGGACACATGGGCAGGGTGACATGCCCTGTATTGGCCAGTGTTAACACTCCATAGTTCCTGTTGGTGGCCAGTATGCATTGTACTACATGCATTTTGGAACTTGAATACCCATGTATGTGTATGACACGGGTTGACACTGTGCTGTGGGTGATGTTGTTGTTGCTATCTGTCATTGGTTTGCATTACTAAGGTTAACACTGTCCCAGCTGCATAATCCTTTAGTAATGCACACTATTCACCTACAGGGTTGCATGGACCGTGCTATCACAAACACAAGAAATTCTCACTTATACAGTAAAAGTGCATTAGTCTCATGAACCCCTGCCATAAACTAAACATATAATAGAAGGTGTGAAGTTGTACCAAAAAAGAGTTACATACCAAGAAGGGATAACCTCTCTGGTCAGTATCATTGGGAAAATACAAGCCCTCATTAATCATACAAAGCAAGCTTCCAAATACAAATTGGCAAGGATTCCAAAGACAACACTAAAGCTTTCTTTAGTGTTGTTTATAATCTAGAGGGGAAATCTCAGATCTGGTCACAGTTAATGTAAATGGTCACAAAGTACACTTATCTGACTGACATTACCAATATCTTGTCAGACAGTTTGAATGTTGATTTCACCACCATGTCGTTACACAAGGGCCACATTTCCAGACCTGCAGAATGTAAAATCTGATGATTCACAGACACTCTAGTTAAAACATCTCTTTATCAAAGTCCAAACCACAGTGGCAATGGTGCTGGACAGTGTCCCCGGCTGTGCCATACACAAGCTGACATATGAAGTCACCACTCACCTAAACACTCTGTTCAGATGCAGCCTCTATACAGGTTACATACTTGTGAAATGATGCACGGTAATGGTGTTCACAGTCCACAAGGGTTAAGCTACAACTTCTTCTTCTTCTTCTCCTTTTGGACGCTCCCATTAGGGGTCACCACAGTAGATCATCTGTTTCCATTTCCTCCTGCCCTCTGCATCTTGTGCTGTCACACCATCCACCTACATGTCCTCTCTCACCACATTCATAAACCTCATCTTAGGCATTCCTCTTTTCCTGTTACCTGGTGGCCTCATCCTTAGCATCTATTTCACAATATACTCTCCATCCCTCCTCAGCACATGTACAAACCAACATAATCCTGCCTATCTGGCTTGGTCTACTAACCTTCAAACCTGGGCTGACCCTATAATATACTTATTCTTAATCCTGTCCACCCCCATCACACCCAGTGCAAATGTTAACATGAATTGATTAAGGGTAGAGCTACAACAGATCCTGGAAACTCTCACCCTATAAGCCAGACAAATGTTATCTGGAAGGCTATGGAGCACAGCATTATGGAACTCATTAACAGAGACATTATGAGCCTGCAGACACTGCACCATACCAACTTAGGTTCTCTAAAGGCCAGATCATGTCTCCTACACCTAGTAGACTTCAAGCTAGTTAACAAGGCTATAGGTGAGGGAGGGGAGGTCCACACAGCCAAGCTATAGCTCACCAGTAATTCATACCCATCCCACATTCTGGTATTATACATAACCTCAACAGACTGACCATAAACGATTGTTAGATGATGGATTGACAACTGACACACAGATATAGGACACACAGTAACATTTGCAGCCTCCATGTACAATTCTATGCCAGTAACAAGTGGCATTCACCTGCAATCAGTCCTGGGACCACTCCTGTTTGGCATATAGCTTTCTTAAGTACAAGAAAACAAAGTACGTTTATGTCTGCCCACATCTGATGAAAATGCATACTGTGGGCTATACTTTATTCTCCGGATGACACATACATCCTCCAAAAGGGTATCATAGAGACAGATACCTGGTGTCAAAATCATGCTCTAAAGCTATAAGCCAAAGAAAGCATAACTATCCACTTTTAGAAAACAAAGTATCCCCAGAGTACCACATCGATAGTAGCCCCCAAAATGTGGAACAAGTACTAATGTATACATAGAGCCATGTGTTTAGTCATATCCTTTGATAATCACATTACCAAAGGGTTTTGGAAATCCCTCTGTGGAGCACATAAGCAATAAAGGGTTTGCATGCAGATCCACAGAGGTTGTTGCACACCTATAATGATTAATCATCTTTGCCAGACCTTACTTGCTTTGGAACAGGATTCAAATATACCTCAAGCATAAACCCTCACTCACACTCTTCAATAGAAACCGTGATGAGTGGATGTGAAACAGAAGATGCAGCCCAGGGATCACTGCAGTGGCAAAGCTTGTCACAAGCATACAGAAGGGACCTAAGGTCTGGAAAGCACCAGCACATTCTGGCAAAGCTAACAGATGCTTTGATGGAGAAAGCAGAGTACCCACCTATGAAAATATTGTGGTCACATGTATGTATATGGCTTTGCCCTACAGCTACCTTACATGTGTTATGCACATACAGTTGTCATTGTGATATGTCATACACTAGAAAAATCAAAACCCACTCCACATTGAGCAATGGTGTCACACTCTCACACACAGTTAGCAAGTGTGGGATTCAAACTCCTACCTAACTACATTAGAATACTACAGCAGCATGCATTTACACAACGTGCTATACACATTACTAGGATTTTTCCTTCCCACAGGTATATTTGTAGGATGGTGACATCATCAGAATTGACAAAGATGAGTATATCACTTTTAAGGGGTGTGGGTAGTCTCCAAAAAGGTTGCTCCCTCCCCAGGGAGAGACACACACACAGTTGGCAAGTGCAGGATTCAAACTCCTACCTAACTAGGTTATGATATTACAACAGTACGCATTTATATGATGCACTATACACATCAATGGGGTTTCATTTTCCCACAGGTATATTTGTAGGATGGTGACATCATCAAACTTGACAAAGATGAGTATATCACTTTTAAGGGTTGTGAGTAGTCTCCAAAAAGGTTGCTCTCTCCCCAGGGAGAGACAGACACACACATACACAGTTGGCAAGTGTGGGGTTCTTAATCCAAACTAAATACTTCTTTACACTTCAGCAAGCAATATAGAGTTACAGGGTGCAATACAGACATTACTTGCTGAAAGTTTGCCCAAAGGTTTTTTTTCACATTTGCTAACCACAGCAAGCTTATCATACTAGGTGTATTGTGGGTGTATTGTATGCATAAGCTATGACCATATCATATATGGGTTGATACACTACATGCTGGCACCCACAGGGTCAAACCAATACTGGACAATTCAGTCAAGAGGAGTATGGTCATACAAGCACAACACCAACAGTCTCATATACACCTACAATATAAGCACCAGCAAAACACACACATAAATACACATTACCATACTCAGAGAATACAAATATTAATCTGAAAAAGAGAGAGTGTCCTCCTAAGCAGACAAGCAAGCAACATGCACCTCCAAGCACACGCCAAAAACACATAATACACCAAAGCAGTGTGCCTCACAACATGCCCTAAGGCAAAACAACATACCCAACACACTAGTAGTAGGTGACTCCATAGTCAGGCACACAGATGTTCCACTCACTAGGCTGGACAAGGGGAAGCTTACTGTCAGTTGTCTGTCAGGTGCTATGATCCGTCACATAACACAATCACTTAGATCACTCCAGAACAGGTACATATGTGATGCTGTCTTTGTACATGTCAGTGTGAATGATCTGAGACATACCTCCCAGGACAACATGACAAGAGATATATAGTAGCTGTATGATCATGTAGCCCAAGCTGGTATGACCCTGACCTTCAGTAGCATCTTACCTTCACCTACATAATACTGCAATATAACAGAAAGATGATAAACTTCAACAACTGGCTGAGCTTCTGGTGTCATTCAAAGGGTATCCAGTCTCTGTCTGCCTGGGATGACATGATAGACATGCCTCATTGCTTCGCTAGATATAGTTTGCACCTGTAAACCCTATGCTTCTGAATACTGGCGCAGGCTCTTGCTGTCCTCATATTACCTTTTTTAGGCAAGGCTCAAAGGTTCATAGGTTCATAGTTTCATAGGTAGGTACTAGGCTATTGGCCCTGGGAACTATACAAGCCCAGCCTAAAAAGGTACCCTGGCTTTTGCCACCCAAGAAAATTATTTTCCTGTGCCACTGTCGAGCAGAGCCATAGAGGTGATCCTCAGGGTGAATTTCCTATTTCCCATCCAATCATCAAGATTTTTCTTTAAGAGTGCTAATGAGGAGCTATGTTTGATATATATTGGTAGTTTATTCCGGAGTATGGGAAGTCTCTGGGACAGGAATCTATCCCTCCGGCATGTTCTGTTTATTGTGGTGACAAGGTTTAGGTCACTAGAGTGTGTAGCTCAGAGGGATTGGGATTTCTTTAAGTGGAGCATGTCCAACAGCTCTGGGTTTGACATAGCTTTGTATGCTAGGCATAGATCACCTCTGAGTAGGTGATATGCGATGGAGTAAAGCTGGAGTTTTTTGAGACAGTCTGTGTAGGGCATCTGTTTGAGGCCGGTAAAACTCTTTGTGAGGGATTTCTGCGGCCTTTCCAGTTGTGGATATCTTGTGAGGTACATACCAAAAGGGGCGTTGTACTCTATAATGGGTCTAATGAGTGATGAATAGAGGGGAACAATGAACTCTTTTTTTCTGGATGAGAAACCTTTTGTGATGGTGTGCCATGTAGAAGGATTTCCTGACTACTGTGGTGATGTGATTATCAAAGGAGAGACTACTGTCCACCTGTGTCCCAAGGTCTCTTATCACACTTTCGGTGTTAAGTATACTACCGCCTATGTTGTAGTTCATGGGTACAGAGTTTTTACCAAAGGGCTTGACAATGCACTTTTTGGCATTGAGCTTGAGGCCATGGCTTTGACACCAGACATCTGTCTCAGTGAGGCCCTTTTGTATGATGTACACATTGTTAGGAGTTTCAATTATGGCTCCTAGTTTGCAGTCATCTGCAAACTTCATTAGCTAAAGACCTTCTGTGTTAGCCTGTACTTCAGAGAAGTCGATACCAAACAGGAGAGGACCCAGGACTGAACCCTGTGGTACTCCACTTGTCAGTGGTCTGAAGTCAGATTTGGAGTCTGCTACTTTCACAGAGTGGGTTCTGTCAGTGGTTGGCAACCCATCTTGTGACATAGGGATTTATACCTAGTTTAGTGAGTTTATCTATAATTCCAGAGTGGGGGATGGTGTCAAAAGCCTTGGCAAGATCTAGATAGGCTGTGTGAACCACCTTACCCTTGTCTACGGCTTTGGTGACTGCTTCAAAGAAGTCTATCAGGTTTAGGAGACATGATCTGCCTTTTACAAACCCAAACTGGGTGGGGTCCCGAGTTTGGAGATTACCAATGTCTTTGTTTATAAGTTCCATGATGATACGTTCCATGACCTTGCAGACCAGGCTCATCAGGCTAATGGGGCGGTAGTTCCCGGGGTCTGTGGTGGCTCCCCCCTTGTGGAGTGGGATAATCTTCACTGTGTGCCATTCAGCAGGCACAAAGCCTGAGGTGAGGCTATGGCTGAACATGGTACTTAGGTGGGGTGCCAGTTCATTCTGTAGTTCATGTAGAACACAGCTGGGATGTTGTCTGGTCCCATGGATGCTATGTTCCTGGCTTTGGGCAGTGTGGTTTTTACCTGTGCAGCCATGATTACAGGAACTTTGCATTCTTCTGGTATAGAGATGGGCTCTTTAATGGGTGAGAGGGGGGTAAAGTTAGCACTGAACCTATCTTCCAGGATGTTGGCAATCTCAGTTGGGTCTGTATATTTAGTGCCATTGTGCTGTAACTCAGAGCAGATCTGAGTGTTGCCATTGAGATTCTTGACATAGCTATAGAATGCTTTATGGTTGTCTTTAGAATCAGTGGTGATTTTGTTTTCGTAACTAGCTTTGGAGGATTTTATCAGGAATCACAGCTGCTTACTGAGGCTGACCAGGGAGCTCATACACTCGTGGGAATTTACTCTCTTTTGCAGCAGTTTCTTCCTTCTGTTGTACAATTTGTTTATGGTAGGGGGACCACCAGATTTGCTTCCTTTTTTTGGAGGATAGCATCGTGGTTCTGTTTGGGATAGCACAATGCATGCACTCATGTAAGTGCTTATAAAGTGCAATTGTGTAGGATTCAGTAGTTGTAACTGTATTGTCCATCTGCATGGGTGTCATGAAGTTCACCACTTCTATCTTAAGAAGCATGAAGTTGGCTTTGGAGAATTTTTTTACCATGGTTTCCTTAATAGGGGGTGGGGGCAGAATGTGGATATCTAGGGTAATTGGCTTATGGTCGGATCGGACCAATGAGGCATTGACTTCAGGTGTGGAACACCAGTCACTCAAGGCAAACCAAACCCCGTAGCCAACACAAATAAACACAAAGTGAGCTAAATGCTACTCATTGCCAGAAGTCTCAGCCTCCAAATGCACACACTCCAGGCACTTCTCAGTATGGAGAATATTGATATCTGTGCAGTAACAGAGCCCTAGTTCAAGGCTGCAGAGAGCACAGCAGCACTATCAGGATACTATTCATTCCATACCTTCCAGCATCAGAACCTGGATCATAGAACATAGGGTGGGGATTTATCCATATTCATCAAGGACACCTACACCTCTCTCTACATCCTCTCTACAGGATATGTACTCATAGAATGTTGCACAGCAACATTCTTCCTACTCCACAGGGGTGGAGCCACAACAGACCCTTGGCATTCCCGCTCTATGAGCCTGACGAGTTTGATCTGCAAGGCAATGGAGCCAATCATAATGGAAGTCAACAATAAAGACATTGGGAACATTCACACAGTTGAGCACATCCAGTTTGGCTTCATCAAATGCAGATCATGCCTCCTGAACTGGCTGGATTTCTTTGAGACAGTTACCCAGGCTACAGATGATTGAAAGGAGCTCCACACAGCTTACCTATATGTCTCTAAGGCATCTGACAGCATTCCCCAGTCAGGTATCATAGTTGAACTCACCAACCTGGGCATAAACCCATATATCACAAGATGGATTGCAAACTGGCTCACAGATAGATCCCACAAATTAAGAGTTGCTGGCTACATGTCAGACTCTAAACCAATAACAACTGGTGTCCCCCAGGATTCAGTCCTGGGGCCCCTCCTGTTTGGTATATACTTCTCAGAAGTACATGCCAACACAGGAGAGTTGTGGTTGACTAAGTTTGCTGGGAACTGTAAAGTGTTTGCCATAATAGAGTCCCTGGATGACACAAATATTCTCCAGAAGGGACTCTATGAGGCAGATGTGTAGTGTCAGAATCATGGCCTCAAGCTCAATGTGAAAGAATGCATAGTAATCCCGTTTGGGGAAAAACAATATCCAGAAACTACCACATAGGTGTTACCTCCTAAAAACTGACAAGGTAATAAAGGATCTGGGGACACAAGTAGACAGTCATCTTTCCTTTGACAACCATGTTGCCAAAGTGATTATTAAATCCTATGTGGCCCACCTAATCAACAAAGGGTTTGCATCAGGATCAAAAGAGGTAGTGGTGGCCCTCTACTCTTAAGTCATCAGACCCATCATTGAGTACAATGCACCATTTTAGATATACTCGACTAGGCATATCCAGCAGCTGGAGAGACCACAGAGGTACCTCACCAAGAGGATTACTGGCCTCAAACAGCTGTGTTATGTAACACAACTGGAAAAACTAAATTTGTTCTCTGTTGCATACCACCTACTCAGAGGCAAACTCTGCCTAACATACAGAGCCATGTCCAACACATAACTGTTGAACATGCTCCATCTAATGAAAACAAAATTGAGTTGCACCACTCACTCCAGGGATATGAACCTCATCACAACAATGAATACAACATGCTGGTGGGATAGAGTACCATCCCAGAGACTTGCCTTACTGTGGAACAGAGTCTTAATGTACATCAGACAGATCCCCTCGCTGACATTCTTCAATAGGAACCTTGATGAGTGGATAGGAAACAGACAATTCATGCCAGGTATCACATCAGCAGCCCCACTAGAAAGGGGTTTAGGGTACTAACTATTAGAACTAGGCCTTAAGAGACTAACCAAATGGGGTGGTGAAAGCTGCACAACTTGTCTAGGCTAATATATGCCTTTGTGAAGATAGTCTACTACATACCTATGAACCTATGTGACAGGTACATGTCTACAGATAGTAGATGTGTACTTCATTGTACAGTCATGTTGTACAGCAGGCACATGCACCACATACACTGTAATGCTTACAGATACTGGTGGCTATTATGTAGAGTGGGTGAGATGTGCACCTCAAGTCGTTTGTGCCATTGGGATGTGTGCTGGGTGGGACAGTCCTGGATGGCTCCCTGTCATGGTCACCCTCTTACACACATATTTGCCCATCCATCTTTGACTTATTATACTGTGTTCCCCCTACATATATAGGTACATAGGTATGTAATAGGCTATCTGCCTGAATGCATATATTAGTATGGCCAGAGTGTGCAGCTATCACCACACCTGGGGTTAGTTCCCTATGCCTCTGTGTAGTAGAGCTGATGAAGTGATCCATGGTGTGACAGTTCAATTTCACATACACTCATCAAGGCTCCTCTGGAAGATTGTCAGTGAGGCACTCAGCTTAATGTAGGTTGGGAGCCTGTTCCAAAGCAAGGGATGTCTGTGAGTTAGTAATGTATCCCTCCAACATGTTCTATTTATTGTTGTGATGATTATATCCCTAGAGCATGTAGCACAGTGAGCTTGGGTTTACTTCAGATAGAGCATGTACATCAGTTTTGCATTGGACATGGACCTGTCTGTTGGGCAGAGATCGTCTGAATAGACGGTATGCAACAGAGTACAGATTGAGTTACTTCAGTCTTGTTGCATGGGGCAACTGTTTGAGGCCAGTAATCCTCTTGTTGAGGTACTTCAGTGGTCTTTCCAGCTGCTGAAGGTGCCTCGTAAGATTCATCGCAAATGTGTTGTGGTACTCTCTGATGGGTCTGATGACTGATGAGTAGAGGGAACCTCCTTTGACCTACATGCAAAGACTTTGGTAATTTGTGGGAACACATAGCATGATTTTCTAACCACTTTGTGAATGTGTTTCTGAAAGTAGAGATGACTATCCACATGTGTCTATAGATCCCTTATTATTACCTCCATATTTAGGGTGTTGGCGCCTATGTGGTATTTGTATGACTGTAGCTCAAGGCCATAATTTTGACACCACATTTGTCTGACTGAGACCCTTTTTAAGGATGTCTCTGTTGTCCCAAACATCGATTATGACAACCTTTTTGCAGTCATCCACAAACTTTGCTAACCATAGCCCTCGTGTGTTTGACTGTACTTCTGAATAATATACACCAGACAGGAGGGGTCCCAGGACTGAGCCATGGGGGACAGCTGTTTCCACCAGCTTACAGTCCAACAGGGCGACCACAATTCTTACCTTGTGGGATTTATCTGTGCCCCAGTTGGCAATCCATCAGATGACATATGTGTTTATGCACAGGTTGTTGATTTTGTGGATATGACATGTGTGTGGGATGTTGGAAAAGGGCTTTTCAAGGTCTATGTAGGCCATGTGGAGCTCATTTCATTGATGTATGCCCTGGGTAACTGCCTTGGAAACTGTCTAGACTCTAGCAGGTTTAGGGACCATGATCTGCCCCTGACCAAACCAAAATGGGTAGGGTTGGGTGTTTGTAGGCTTCCAATAGCTCTGTTTATGAGATGCATAATGATGGACTCCATGGCCTTGCAGATCAGGCTTATTAGGCTTATAAGACAATAGGTCCCATGGTCTGTTGTGCACCAACACTTGTGGAGTGTATCAAATGTTGCTGTAACCCATTCAACAGTTTCATATCCTGTACAGAGGGTGAGTCTCAACAGACTGTCCAGGTGCAGGATCTGTTTATTTTGGAGTTCACATATGACACAACCAGGGACACCATGTCATCCCATAGATGCCATGTTTTTATATTTGGATAGAGCTGTTTAACCATTGTATATGTGATTTCTGGGTTTTCCCAATCTCCAGGTATGGTAATGGGTCCTTTTGTCAGTGAGAGGGGGGCAAATATGTATGAACCTGTCTGACAAGATTTTGGCAATGTCAGTCATGTACATGTATTCGTTTACACTTTGCACTAACTCAGAACATATATGAGTTTACATAGATATTTATGACATTGCTAAAGAAAGCTTCATGGTTCTCTATGGAATATTTGGCAATATTTTTGGCAGAGCTTGGCTTGGATAATGTTAGGAGTGCTCATTGTTTCTTGATGATACTAATCGGAGATTTATTGATCTTTGTATTTTAACTTTCTTTGAACAACTTAAGTACTTGTATTACGTAGTTTGATTATGACAGGGGTCCAATATATTATATGGGTATGTTTTCATATCACTGTGTGCGCAAGGCAGGATTGGTGAATAGTGACATGTGTCTGAAGTAAGAACTGCAACTGCCAGATATGTGCGGCCCACTGCTGTACTCAGACATGGCCTAAGTGTGTGAGCATGCCCGGTATGATCTTTCAGTATGTTGCTGACTGAAATTTGCTAAATTTGTTTAACTGTGTGAGCATACCCCCTATGGGCATATATACTATATGTGTGTGAAAAATCAAGTTGGTTTTTACTTCAGGGCTCATCTTTGTGTTGTACATTGACAGGAAGCACGCTGTGCCTGCAGGGCTTCCATGAGTCAATTTGCATAGACTTATCAACATTTCTACATACAGGGGGGACAGCTATTATTTGTACATTTCTACCCGGGGGGGCACACCTGATTGTTACTGTGGGTGTACATAGGATGAGGGGTACACCTGACACTTATACACATTTGCTAGGCCTGCACTGCTATGTCAGGTACTCCATTTCAGTCTGTACTGTTGTCTATCGTACTGGCTTGAGGCATACCACTGTACTACAGAACTTAGCTTCCAATTACGCACATATTAGTTTGTGACTTCATAGCCTACCCAACCCACATCACACTGCCTGGCCTGCTTTTATCTGTCTGCATAGGCCTGGGGGGAGGTTAGCCATATGCCTCTTCAGAGGGCGTGATACAGCATTTGTTTGTGTTTGCATTTGTCTACAATTGTCCTGATGCCTGTGACTGTTAAGTATCTGACCCGTCCAACTGGTATGTGTGAGTGACTTAAGTTGTGCCTGTGCCATTGAAATGCTGTCATGGCTTAGTGGTTCAGTACTGTGACTATAGTGCACAGTATCCTGAGTTCGAGCCCTATTTTCCTGCTGGGCAGACCTGACTGGTTAAGGAACAGTAAAGCAGGTCTGAGTGTGTTTACCTGACTTTGCTCAACTTTGCCCGACTTTCCCCAACTTTGCCCAACTTTGCTCAATGTTGCTCAACATTGCCCGATGTTGCGCTGGTTAGCGCAGTGCACAGCTACTTGCAATTGTATTTAAATATGCTCAATACTGGTAAAATGTGCTTAGCAGTGCTTTATATTGCTTAAAATAGGGCACTCATGCATCAGGTGGTGCTGCAGGGCTGCCTATGTTGGATGCACATAGTACACTCCCTATACATGTTTGAAAACAGGTAGTGTCAAGTTAGGCATCCATTTTACTGTATGTGCGAGTCAGAGAGAGGTGCTATTTCCAGGGTTCCTACTGAGTCAGTGTATGGGCTATGTGTTGCCTCTTTGCCAAGGCCAGGGCATACTGGGCATGCCTCCTTCTGCCTACTGGGGCAGGCTCAGGTTGTTCCTCCTCCTAGTCAGGCTGTGCCTGTGCAGGCCTTGGCAATGGTGGGGGGCTGTTTGGCCCTGCCCCATGCTGTTCCTGCTGCAGCTGTTTCCACAGGATCATATTGTGTACATGGCACATGCCATAACAATTTGGGTACATGTAGTTGGTGAGTACTGCAAGGCTCCACCAGATGTGTCCAGTCATCGGAATCGTGACTTGAGCATCCCAAACACACACTCAGTTATGATTCTTGTTTGTGCGTGTGCCTCATTATGGAGTTCTTGTTCAGGTGTGTGTACATTTCTGGTGGGTGTCATCAGCCATGGCTCCAGTGAGTATCCAGCATCCCCTACCAGGTGACCATAGGGAATGTCCCCATTGGCAAATAACTGGTACAGCTGGGTCAAGTGCCAAATGTGGGAATCGTGATAGCTTCTAGGCATCCAGCACACACACATTCATTATTATGCCCTGGGCATCGCACACAAACTGGCAGTTGATGGAGGGGAAGACCTTGCAGTTGATGTAGACCCTACCCCGCCCACTGGGTGGTGCTTTGATGTGCATGTGCATGCAGTCTATTGCACCCACTACCTCAGGGTATTCTGCTATTTGGTGGAAAAGACGCATATTGCTGGCCAATGCCTCATGGGTATTGTGGAAATATATGTGGTCACCAACATGTGCTGACATGGCATCCAGGAACTTGTGGAGAACCCTGGATGCTGATGCCTGTGAAATCCCCATCATATCACCAGTTGGTCTTTGGAAGGTACCTGTAGCTAGTATTCTTAGGCCAACACATACCTTGGTATCCACTGGGATGGGTTCCCCTCTGATGGTTCTGTGTGTGAGGCATGGCCGGCACAGCTCAACAATTTGCTGTAAGAGGTCCCTGTCTACCCTATAGCAGTCCACTATCTAAAGCTCATGTAGCCCCTGGTAGGTTACCCTGGGTCTGTACACTCTTCTCCGTCTCCTCACTGTGGGTTGCTCAGCAGCATTCACAACATCACCACGCTCAGCACCTTGCACATGTTAGTTTATGATAGCAAGAGCAGCCCCTAACATTTTGTCTGACTTAAGCTTTTTAAGCTTTCGCTCTTTGTATACTGCAGTGTTGCAGAGTTCTTGAGAAAAAGCAGGTGGGGGATGGTGTTTGCAGAGTTTAAAGGGCTGGGCTGGGCTGGGCTAGTCTGCTGCCTGCATAATTGGCTGATTCTGATATATTTCACCTGGCAGCTCTGCTAGTTCTCCTTGGTTAACTTCCTACTACTTCTTTTCCTTCCTTTTGCCTTTCTGTTTCTGCCCGGGGCAGCGCCGTGCAAATGTGCGCACACACGAGCACACATGCTGTGTGCATGTTTGCAAGGAGTTTCTTATCTTTTAACAATGTGCACCTTTGGTTTGAGGTTTTCAAATAGGACAACTGTAGGCACGCCTCTTGCAATCCTGAGCAACTCAGGGCAAACACAAGCCACTGTGCTCCAATTAGCTTACAGCCTGTCTGACTCACCCCCTCATGATGTCACCTATATTCTAGTCTTCTACATATCTACTCCTACTCTTACACTCTTGGGACATGCCTCACATGCTGGGGAAAATTGGGATTCACTATCCTTATCCTCATTTGCATAGGATTGCCTAGTAATACATGGTTACATCTCTCACACTGAGCTTCCCCCCCTTAGCAACCACTAGTCAGTGGACATGTTGTCTTCAGCCTGCCATTCACCTGCATGGCAGAAAAAGTTTTTTAGTGAAAATGGCTATTTTTGGCTTTTTTAAATTATTTTATTGTTTTTATAAGCGCCGCACATTTGTGCGGTGCTGCGCTATACTTAAACATCTTAGATCGGGGAAAAAAAAAGTTACATTTTTATATTTTTAAACATTTTAAAATGCCAATGGCCTTATATTTGGCCATTGGCATGCTTCCTCAACTGTATGCATCCTTTATTTGGAGTTGTCATAGCTCCGTTCAGCTATTTGCAGAAATGTACTCCATTACCAATGGAGTACATTTCTGCAGCTAACACTAATCTTCCACGCACAGGTTAGTGTTTCCTGGGTCGCAAATTTACCTCATTTGCATGGCTTTCACAAGCAAATGAGGTAATTTGCATACCATGATGCTGTCCATGCAAGATTAGCTTTAGCAGCTCTCATTCACGCCCCTACCGGCTGTTCCTGGATCGCACGGCAGACATATTGCCCGCGTGATCTCCTACACTCTTCTTGCACTCTGTGCAAGCTTTCGTGAATCCAGTGGTATGTTTCTCATCTTCACCATTCTACTTTTATTTAATCTTATACCTTTATGTAATATGCAAATACAGTAGCATGTCTAAAATTGAGCCAAAGGGGGCAACTGCTCCAGGTGCAAAATGGTGGATGATAGGCTGATCTCAGCTGTTCTTTTTCAGACTGGCTCTTAAAACCTCTCTGTGTGGTCTAAACTGTAGCAACTGCTCACTATATATATATATATATATATATATATATATATATATATATATATATATACACACACACACACACTAAACCTGAGTGCTGTAGTGCTCTCTGTGTGGTATAACCTGTTTGTTTCTTTATTTAAATTAAAACCTGAGAGCTGTAGCCCTCCCTCTGTGGTTTAATCTGTAGCAAGCAGTTTGCTTGCTACAGTGTAAACAAATTGTTTCTTTCCCACTCTCAGTCTCTCTCTCTCTCTCTCTCTCTCTTATTTTTTGTTATGAAAACCTAACCACTGCATTGCTCTGTGCAGGGTGTAAACTATAATAACTGTGGGGTACATTATTTATAGCAAAGGGTTTAAAAGAAAAAAAAATAAAACCTGCGTGCTCTAGTGCTCTATGCATGGTAAAAACTGTGCTTGCTACAGTTTTAAAGAAAAAAAAAAGTTTTGTTTTTTTTCTCACTAAAACCTGATCTCTGTCATGGTTTGTGCATGGTATAAACTGTAGCAACGTTTTGCTACATTTACAGCTAGTAGTTTGCTATAGTTTAAAAGAAAAACAGAGATTTGTTTCTTTTTTCCTACCTAAATATGAGGAAGGAGGGTTGGGGCAGACCTCCAAGTATCTAATCATAGGCTTTTTTTTCTGTTCCATTGAAGATCTGGGGCAGAAGGGTGGGGAAGTGTATCTGGCTATGGGGCATGTATCTGGCTATTTGGCATGTATCTGGCTATGAAACACATATCTGGCTATCAGCTACATGGCAACAGTAAAAGGAATGGCTCTTTTTTTTCCCTTGCTTTCTTCAAATGAAAAGCTGGGGAGATGGGGCACCAGTATGGAACTCATCCAGCTACAAATCGTTATATACATTGCCTTCTTCATTTCTAGAAATCACCCACTCTCTTGGTTTTCTATCACACCTTAGTTTTCTTCCAAGCTGTGTTGCTTATTAAATAATTAGGATGTCTTTGCTGGGGCCATATTAGACTTACAGAGTTGAAATTTGCTCATCATACTGAGGTTATATTTAAAGACTATCTCACCAGCTTCTCCTTCTTACCTGTTTACCAAAGATAACATTTCATGAATGATAGCAGACTTCATTTATTGTGTTAGCTACTAGTGTCATTCTAAGTGGATCCAATATATATAAACCTGGGAGGAGAATATCAACAACCCTGTCTGCTTTGCTAGAGATGGACTACAACCCTCTCCTTAGGGCTGCCATATATTTGACATAGTACCTTTATTAGGTATGGTCAGGCTCCTCAAATTACCTACATTAATAATCAAAATCAAAACTATATTAAGATAGCACTGTGAATGCTAGGATACTAAACAATAAGTTGCACTTCAGGCATGCAGACATTTTAACTCTTGAAAATATAGATATCTGCATCGATACTGAAATGTGGTTTCAGAACAACAAGAGCACCACAGGGTGTAGGGTTTTAGTGCTTACCACTCTTTCAGACCGAATGTGGAAAATGGTAGTGTTATTTCTGGGAGTGTGTCTGTAATCCTAAGAAGCCATTTCACCTCCAGTCTCTTAAGACAGGACAATGTCCTTGAACTTCTCCATATCCTTTCCATGATAAATAAGACTCTGTATCGTATCATAGCCAACTTCCTTAGCCCCCTCCATGTCATCTGCTGCCCATGAGGCACATCTAAACAAATTGACATCCTTTTGTTTTAAGCCTAACACTATTCTCTTGGGAGACTTCAACTATCCCACTATAACAAGGAAACCTACCCCACCTCAAATATATATGGACAAAGATTACTGAACTTTGTTAATTCCATCTTCATAGACCAACTAGTTCAAGTCCCATGTAGAGGTCCAAAAATATTGGACCTGGTTTTCACTAATATTGCCACCCTGTGCTCATCACCTACAAGTTACCACCTCACTGGCCAAATTAGACCACCATTTAGTAAATCTCACTGTGAGGATAACACCTGACTTACCCCCAAAGCCCTCTATCTTTAAAGACTACTGTAAGGTAACCCATATCCAGCTAATTGATGACCTGATGAAATTCAAGTGCCCTTCTCATCTTTATGCCACATCTCACATACTCCCATAATTGTGGATGACTTCTAGTCACACTGCAAAGCATGCATTGTGGCATCAGTTCCCATAAGACACAAACACAATGCCAAATTCATGGAGATAACATTGCAGTAGAACTCTAGTAGAAATAAACTGCACAATAAGAGGAAGAAACCCATACCTTGTAAAAGCCATCTTAATGCCTATCATCTAAAGATGAACTCAGAAACATCACCAAAGAACTCAGAAACAAAATCAAATCCTCAGAAAGTAAGTACAGATTAAGTACTGCTACCTCTGTTGAGGACAACCATAAAAACATTTTTCAGCTATGTTAGAGCTAATACAGAACAACACTTACTCATCCCCGAAGACTTAGCCAACATATTAGTTGACAAATTCATCTCTAACTTTACTCCTCTACCTCTCCCTAATTTTCAGGAACTTGTTAGTAGACCCACACCACACCATCTGATCACATCTGAGCAGATCTGCAGCACTCTCTCCAAGGTCAAAAACACTTGCTCTGTTGGATTTGGAAAATGTGCCAGACTGCCTTCTTGTCAGCACCAGATACTGTCTGGAAGATTTGCTATTAAGCCTATTCAGTCTCAGACTTTTCACTTGGTTCATGTCAGAGGAAAGGAGAACTGCAGTAGTTATCTCATTCCACATGGTGGGGATCCATTGCTGATCCAGGAAACTGCACACCCATAAGCATCATATAGAGCTTATTCACAAGGACAAAAAGAGTCTGCAAGCCCTTGTCCCAAGCTGGGCTGAGCTTGTTAGTCACAGATTCTGCATCTTGAACTTGGTGGGCATCTTTAAACATGTCATTGATGCATTAGACTTGGACAAATTGGTTCACACCACCTTTCTGGACCTAGTCATGGTCCTTGATGCCAGCACACGTTCCAACATTTCTACCAAGCTAGTCAAACTAAATGCAAACCCATATGTTACCTACTGGATAGCCAACTGATTAACAAAACCCAATATATTAGAATGAGAGAGACATTCTTTCAAAAGAGTAGTTACCAGTAGTGACCCCCAAGGGATCAGTCCTAGGATCACTTATGTCTGGTATTTACTTCTCTGATGTTCATAGGTCCATAGGTTCATACTAGGCTATCTGCCCTAGTGCATTTATAAGCCTATCGTAATCGAAAGCAGGAAGGAACTGGTAAAAAGAAATACCAATGCAGCCCAAAGTAAAATTCACAATGGCTTTAATCATCCAAGGTCTAAAACAACATCATCTCTAACTGACTAAGCATTTCACCCAACCAAGGGCAACTTCAGAGTCAGTTAATTCGTGATTACAGATCATATTTAAAGAAACTTGTAACCTGACAATAACCAATGAAACATAAGCATCAATTAAATAATTACCATCAATAATTATTCACTTAATTCACCACATATTAACCCTTCACAATAGTGCCACAGTAAATGTTGTAATGTATCATTTTGTAAAATGTTCACAAATTTACACTTTAAAAAAACTGTTGTTATGTGTTAAATGTTATAAATGTAAAACAAATTCATGTCAAGTTCTCCTAAAAATAAATCTAAAAATAAAAAAAGATAAGTAGATAGATAAATAAACTACTAATGTGTTTTTTAAAGATTTTAGAATTTTATACCAGCAAAGCCTTTTGTTTTAAAATACAGGCTAAAGAGACAACATCATTGATGCCAGGCTTTGTACTAGCATCCAATCTAACTTGCCATAAGCACTCCTTTACTTCTAACATGTTTTGATAATCACCCCCAAAATCTCTTGTGTAAATCTTATCTATAACAAAAAATATAAATTTATTAAAACTTACACATCTTTGACTGTGAATAAATAGGGAATTTGTTGTTTTTTGATGTTTATGTCTCTTGTATGTTCAAGTATTCTTTGTCTTAATTTTCTAGTTGTCATTCCTATATAGAATGCAGGGCAAGATAAGCAGGATGCCACATAAACAACCAAACCAGTGTTACAATTACAGTAACCAGGGCTTGCTATCGTTCTTTTGTAATTCCCAATTGTAACGTAAGGGCCATCGTTAATAAACTTACATGCCTTACATTTACCACACTTAGCCATGTTGGCTCGTCTCATACTAGCGGGTTTTTGTTTCCTTTCCAACAGCTCCTTGATGTTTGTACCTCTACTATTGATAAACCTAGGGGACGCCCCTATTATTTTAGTAACATCTTCAGAAAATATGCTAAACCAACCTGTTTCAATAATTTCCAGAATTTTCATTATAAGGTAGTATTAAACCTACATGAGAATTGTTAATTGTGTGCCTTTTCTTGGGAATGTTGACCTTTCCAAAGTTAGTATCAGACAAATTAGGTTTAAAATCTACATTTCTTCTAAGTAATATTTCATTCTTGGTCAGTATTAGCAGATCCTTGGGGTATCCCCTCTCTAAGAACATATCAGTAAGTGTATTCAGTTCTTCAAGAAATTTGTCTTCCTCACTAGTTATTCTCGATGCCCTAATCATTTGGCCTTTAACTAAATTCCTTTTCATATAATATGGATGACAACTCAAAAAATGTAGGAAGAAATTACTGTATCTCTTTTTTCTATAAATGTTTGAATGTATTTTCTCTTCCTTTATGTAAAGATGCAAATCTAAAAAGTCAATAGAATTCCTACCAACTTTACTAGTAAACCTCAAAAATGTAGTCGTTGTATTCAAATATTTTATAAATTCCTCAAGTTCATAGTCATTACCCTTCCACAAAAGTAATATATCATCCAAGAACCTCAAATAAATTAACATCTTAGGAGCATATGGTGAGGACAGCACATATTGGGTTTCCTAATCAGCAAGCACCAGGTAAGCATATATGGGTGCACATCTGGCACCCATTGCTACCTCAGTAAGTTGTTTATAGTATTCTGCTTCAAATTGAATGAAATTATTTTCTAGAACCATTTCCATTAAATCTACCATTAGTGTTCTCTTAACTAGATGCATATTCCCATATTTCTGTAAGCTCCTTGAAAAACTTTCAAGTCCCTTATTGTGTGGTATCACTGAAAAAAGGTTTATGACATCTATTGTTACAAAACAAAGTTCTCCCAATTCAGCACTGTTCAAGGTTCACAAGCAATCAAGACAGTGCCAAGAATCTTTCAGTATATGTGGCACTTGCTTTAAAGCTTCTTTACATGTAATGTCAACATAAGCTGCTAAAGGTTCTGTTTTTGATCTTTTTGCAGCCACTATTGGCCTGAAGTGGGGATTTTTGATGCTTTTGTGTGTCTTTGAAATCCCAAATAGGTTAGGCATAAGTGGGTGTTCAACCCATATGTAATCAAATTCGTCCCGATTAATTACACCTTTAGATAAATACTCATATAGTTGCCAATCTATTTTAGTGTAAGCCTTTTGAACTTTAAACTTAGATGCTAAGCCATAGGTTTCACCCTCTTGTAACATATTCTGCATATTCCAGATATATTCTGTATTTGTCATAATAACCACCCCTCCTCCTTTATCAGGTTTCATCAATCTGTATTGTTGATTGCTTGTAAGATCATTCAAACAGAACCTTTCTGCCGAAGTTAAATTGCATGAAATGTTTTTCAGAATGCCACTTGTTCTCCTAATTTGGGAAATCCAGAGTCTTTCAAATGCTAAAATTAAGGGATTGTATGGTGGAATAACTGTACTAGTCCTTTTAGGTGTAATAAATTGTGTCTCCCTTGTAACTTTTGGTCTACTGTCAAAATACATTTTTAAATTCAACTGTCTAGTGTATAGTTTCAAATTAAGTATTCTCCCCATATCTTGTTTGAAACTGGGTACAAAAGAAAAGCCTTTTTTCAATAAAGAAACATGATCTATAGATACTGTCAAGTCTGAATAATTGTATATAGTGAACATACCATCACTAATAATCATGGGACAAAAATCAATGTCTGTATTATTTTCTGAATTATTACTTAATTCCATTATTTGTGCTTCTTGATTCAATGAAGTTCTTAGTAATATCTCAGGTAACTTAACAGAGTCATAAGACGATAAAGTGTGGATCCGAGAATCTGAGGTACAATAGTCCTCATTATTGTGTGACCCCTGTTCTATCTGTAATGCCAATTCCTGTTCGAATTGTTGTTGTTCACATAAAATGTCCTCTGGCCCCCCCCCTTCCCCCTCGAGTTGCCATCTATTTGATGATTCTGCCAGTGGGATGTCCTCTCCTGGCCATCAATATCAATTGTTGTTCTTTTAGTTGCTGATTGTGATTTAGATTCCTGATCCGATCTGACCTCCTCAATGGGGTAGATTTTCTAAAAAAACTTCTTCCCTTTCCATCTGTATTTCTTCCCTCTCATCCATTTCAGAGCAATAAGTGTCTCTTCTAGTGCCTACCTCCCCTAAAGTTCCTCCCCTATTGGGCTTTGAGTATGCTCTGTTCTCAGAATATTCATTGGTGCCCCTAATGATTTTATTTTGTTTCCTTTCCAGATTTGTAGTTACAAATTTGTCTAAATCTACCTTAATTTTCTCAAATTTGTGTTTGTAACTGTCAAATAACAAATCAGTCTCTATGCTTTGTTTTAATACTATCAAATCTGCCTTCAATAACCCAATGTTATTGTTATTTTCACCAATAATAATTTTCATAAGTTCTAATCCAGTTTTGTCAAACAGGTCAAGCATTTTTACATAAGCGTCAGTATTAACCTCTATACCCATGCACATTTTGTAAATCCTTAATCCTCTAGGAATCTGTTTGAGTTCCAAGGATCTTTCTAAGAAAGTATTGTCACATTGTAAGGATTTGTATTTCTTAGCTACTTTTTCAAATTTTTGTAACTGCTCATTCAGATTCCCCATGTCTCCATGTTGTACCCTATTTATTGTCCCACCGAACTTTGGGGAAAGGAGGAAATTATCCATATCAAAATTAATATTTACTCCATTATTGTTTGTACTCATTTCTCCTGTTACTCTACCAGCATAACTGCTGTGAGCTCCTCCTATGTGTGCACTATTGTTACTACTTTTTTGTTTACCACTTTTTTCTTTATTAGTACCTGGTGGGGTGTGCATAGTGAACAATTCAACTTGTGAATCAGTAATGCTCTCAAATTTATCTGTGTCTTGCTTTGCCTGTAATAAAGAAATTATTTGTCTGGAAATATCCATATATTGGACCATAAGTTGCTCCATCCCTGTTTTTTCAACTCCTAAAAGATAATATACAATAATTACTCCCTTAAGACCTCTATATACTAACCAATAATGTAAATTCTAAAACGACCCTGTAATTATCAAATGTTTCAAATCCTTTGTTTTTTTGAAATGTCAGAAAACCAACTTAAACAATACCTAAAAAACTTTCAGTAAGAATCATAAGTATAAAATTAAAATATACTAATTGTCATAAGAAATACAATACAATGTTTTCTTAAATCATTTCCAACACAAAAAAATCTAAATAAAGTAAAATAAAAATCAAAATAGAAGCAATACGTATTGTTTTAAAAAACACAGTGTATAAGCCAGAAACCACAATATAAATTCGTTTAGTGCTGAACAACACTGCCTTCAAGTCCGTGGCCTCAGCACAACACTATTCATACAAAATAACAATGTGGGAACATAAGAACTTTGTGGCTCCTGCAGGTGATGATTTTTTAGAAACAATTGCTCTACCAAGGTTTTTCGGGCTGAATAGCCGATTCCTGTGTTAAAAACTTAATTTGCCAAAAGGTTTACTGTGCATGCTGACTGAATGACCTGTGGTTTCTACATTTGATGGTTTTTTAGAAATTATTGCTCCACCAAGATTTTTTGGGCTGAATAGCCGATTGCTGTATTAACAACTTATTTCGTAAAAGGGCTATTGTGTGTGCTGATGGTATCTGGATGGTTTCTGGACGCGATTACATCAGCCACTAGTGTTAAACTAGAGTTGGCTTTTATTGTGATTCATCTTTGCTTTTCGCCGTAAGTGTTTGGAATTATTTTGTGAACAACAACAATAAGTCCACTAATGATTCTTAGGAGGTTCCTTTTTCATTGAGCCTCTGCCAATTGGATCCGGAGGGTAGCAGCATCAGGAAAGGCTTCCTTGGACATCTTGACGCATTAGGTGATCCCTGAGATGGAAGATGTTGGGATGAAAAGTGTTTTGTTTATTTTCAACTACATGTTTATAATTACATTAATCCACAGTGTTTGAACTATAAGATTTTCATAAATGAACTATGGTGGCCCTACAAATTCTAAGCCAAAGCTGGTAAGACGTTCTCTTTTTATATCTGACAAGTTGCCAAAAAGGTGCAGCCTTGTATCATTACCTTACACCTAATGTTTTTTATTGAATGAACTAACTGTCAAAGGCAACTAAAGTTTCATATGAACGTTGAAAATATTGAATATAATATTACATCATTCCTAGGCTTAAATTTGTAGTTTTTTCAAGCGTTTCCCTGTTGCAGTGTTTCTAGTTTTATCGGACATTTTTTTCACTGTACGGAGATTTTGTACGTTAAAGGCTACCATTACAGCTTTAGGAGGTGGTGGAAGATTACTGTAGAACTTTAAGAGATTTTTGTTGCATCTATTACTTTGGAGCTGGTTTGGACTTTTTGAACAAGAAATATATTAATTATAACAACATTTTCAAACTACGAAGAGTTTTTGTTTAAACTGAGGCCATGGACTTGAAGGCAGTGTTGTTCAGCACTAAACGAATTTATATTGTGGTTTCTGGCTTATACACTGTGTTTTTTAAAACAATACGTATTGCTTCTATTTTGATTTTTATTTTACTTTATTTAGATTTTTTTGTGTTGGAAATGATTTAAGAAAACATTGTATTGTATTTCTTATGACAATTGGTATATTTTAATTTTATACTTATGATTCTTATTGAAAGTTTTTTTGGTACTGTTTAAGTTGGTTTTCTAACATTTCAAAAAAACAAAGGAGTTGAAACATTTGATAATTACAGGGTCGTTTTAGAATTTATATTATTGGTTAGTATATAGAGGTCTTAAGGGAGTAATTATTGTATATTAACTTTTAGGAGTTGAAAAAACAGGGATGGAGCAACTTATGGTCCAATATATGGATATTTCCAGACAAATCATTTCTTTATTACAGGCAAAGCAAGACACAGATAAAATTGAGAGCATTACTGATTCACAAGTTGAATTGTTCACTATGCACACCCCACCAGGTACTAATAAAGAAAAAAGTGGTAAACAAAAAAGTAGTAACAATAGTGCACACGTAGGAGGAGCTCACAGCAGTTATGCTGGTAGAGTAACAGGAGAAATGAGTACAAACAATAGAGGAGTAAATATTAATTTTGATATGGATAATTTCCTCCTTTCCCCAAAGTTCGGTGAGACGATGAATAGGGTACAACATGGAGACATGGGGAATCTGAATGAGCAGTTACAAAAATTTGAAAAAGTAGCTAAGAAATACAAATCCTTACAATGTGACAGTACTTTCTTAGGAAGATCCTTGGAACTCAAACAGGTTCCTAGAGGATTAAGGATTTACAAAATGCGCATGGGTATAGAGGTTAATACTGAAGCTTATGTAAAAATGATTGACCTGTTTGACAAAACTGGATTAGAACTTATGAAAATTATTACTGGTGAAAATAACAATAAAATTGGGTTATTGAAGGCAGATTTGATAGTATTAAAACAAAGCATAGAGACTGATTTGTTATTTGACAATTACAAACACAAATTTCATAAAATTAAGGTAGATTTAGACAAATTTGTAACTACAAATCTGGAAAGTAAACAAAAGAAAATCATTAGGGACACCAATGAATATTCTGAGAACAGAGCATACTCAAAACCCAATAGGGGAGGAACTTTAGGGGAGGTAGACACTAGGAGAGACACTTATTGCTCTGAAATGGATGAGAGGGAAGTAATACAGATGGAAAGGGAAGAAGTTTTTTTAGAAAATCCACCCCCATTGAGGAGGTCAGATCAGATCAGGAATCTAAATCACAATAAGTAACTAAAAGAACAACAATATCAAGATGGCCAGGAGAGGACATCCCACTGGCAGAATCATCAAAGAGATGGCAACCCGAGGGGGAAGGGGGGCCAGAGGACATTTTATGTGAACAACAACAATTCGAACAGGAATTGGCATTACAGATAGAACAGGGGTCACACAATAATGAGGACTATTGTACCTCAGATTCTCAGATCCACACTTTATCGCCTTATGACTCTGTTAAGTTACCTGAGATATTACTAAGAACTTCATTGAATCAAGAAGCACAAATAATGGAATTAAGTAATAATTCAGAAAATAATACAGACATTGATTTTTGTCCCATGATTACTAGTGATAGTATGTTCACTATATACAATTATTCAGACTTGACATTATCTATAGATCTTGTTTCTTTATTGAAAAAAAGGCTTTTCTATTGTACCCAGTTTCAAACAAGATTTGGGGAGAATACTTATCAATTTGAAACTATAGACTAGACAGGTGAATTTAAAAATGTATTTTGACAGTAGACCAAAAGTTACAAGAGAGACACAATTTATTACACCTAAAAGGACTAGTACATTTTATTCCACCATACAATCCCTTAATTTTAACATTTGAAAGACTGCATTTGCCAAATTAGGAGAACAAGTGGCATTCTGAAAAACATTTCATGCAATTTAACTTCAGCAGAAAGGTTCTGTTTGAATGATCTTACAAGCAATCAACAATACAGAGTGACGAAACCTGATAAAGGAGGAGGGGTGGTTATTATGACAAATACAGAATATATCTGGAATATGCAGAATATGTTACAAGAGGGTGACACCTATGGCTTAGCATCTAAAATTGAAGTTCAAAAGGCTTACACTAAAATAGATTGGCAACTATATGAGTATTTATCTGAAGGTGTAATTAATCGGGACGAATTTGATTACTTATGGGTTGAACACCCACTTATGCCTAACCTATTTGGGATTTCAAAGACACACAAAAGCATCAAAAATCCCCACTTCAGGCCAATAGTGGCTGCAAAAAGATCAAAAACAGAACCTTTAGCAGTTTATGTTGACATTACATGTAAAGAAGCTTTAAAGCAAGTGCCACATATACTGAAAGATTCTTGGCACTGTCTTGATTGCTTGTGAACCTTGAACAGTGCTGAATTGGGAGAACTTTGTTTTGTAACAATAGATGTCATAAACCTTTTTTCAGTGATACCACACAATAAGGGACTTGAAAGTTTTTCAAGGAGCTTACAGAAATATGGGAATATGCATCTAGTTAAGAGAGCACTAATGGTAGATTTAATGGAAATGGTTCTAGAAAATAATTTCATTCAATTTGAAGCAGAATACTATAAACAACTTACCGGGGTAGCAATGGGTGCCAGGTGTGCACCCATATACGCTAACCTGGTGCTTGCTGATTGGGAAACCCAATATGTGCTGTCCTTACCATATGCGCCTAAGATGTTAATTTATTTGAGGTTCTTGGATGATATATTACTTTTGTGGAAGGGTAATGACTACGAACTGGAGGAATTTATAAAATATTTGAATACGACGACTACATTTTTGAGGTTTACTACTAAAGTGGGAAGGAATTCTATTGACTTCTTAGATTTGCACCTTTACATAAAGGAAGAGAAAATACATTCAAACATTTATAGAAAAAAGACATACAGTAATTCTTTCCTACATTTTTTGAGTTGTCATCCATATTATATGAAAAGGAATTTAGTTAAAGGCCAAATGATTAGGGCATCGAGAATAACTAGTGAGGAAGACAAATTTCTTGAAGAACTAAATACACTTACTGATATGTTCTTAGAGAGGGGATACCCCAAGGATCTGCTAATACTGACCAAGAATGAAATATTACTTAGAAGAAATGTAGATTTTAAACCTATTTTGTCTGATACTAACTTTGGAAAGGTCAACATTCCCAAGAAAAGGCACACAATTAACAATTCTCATGTAGGTTTAATACTACCTTATAATGAAAAGTCTGGAAATTATGAGGAAATTATTGAAACAGGTTGGTTTAGCATATTTTCTGAAGATATTACTAAAATAATAGAGGCGTCCCCTAGGTTTATCAATAGTAGAGATAGAAACATCAATGAGCTGTTGGAAAGGAAACAAAAACCTGCTAGTATGAGACCAGCCAAGATGGCTAAGTGTGGTAAATGTAAGGCATGTAAGTTTATTAACGATGGCCCTTACGTTACAATTGGGAATTACAAAAGAACGATAGTAAGCCCTGGTTACTGTAATTGTAACACTGGTATGGTTGTTTATGTGGCAACCTGCTTATCTTGCCCTGCATTCTATATAGGAATGACAACTAGAAAATTAAGACAAAGAATACTTGAACATACAAGAGACATAAAGGACAAAAAAACAACAAATTTCCTATTTATTCACAGTCAAAGATGTGCAAGTTTTAATAAATTTATATTTTTTGTTATAGATAAGATTTACACAAGAGATTTTGGGAGTGATTATCAGAACATGTTAGAAGTAAAGGAGTGCTTATAGCAAGTTAGATTGGATGCTAGTAAAAAGCCTGGCATCAACGATGTTGTCTCTTTAGCCTGTATTTTAAAACAAAAGGCTTTGCTGGTATAAAATTCTAAAATCTTAAAAGAACACATTAGTAGTTTATTTATCTATCTACTTATCTTTTTTTTATTTTTAGATTTATTTTTAGGAGAACTTGACATGAATTTGTTTTTCATTTATAACATTTGACACAACAACAGTTTTTTTAAAGTGTAAATTTGTGAACATTTTACAAAATGATACATTACAACATTTACTGTGGCACTATTGTGAAGGGCTAATATGTGGTGAATTAAGTGAATAATTATTGATGGTAATTATTTAATTGATGTTTATGTTTCATTGGTTATTATCAGGTTACAAATTTCTTTAAATACGATCTGTAATCACAAATTAACTGACTCTGAAGATGCCCTTGGTTGGTGAAAGCATTTATAAGCCTAGCCAGAGTGTGTTTGGCTTTTGCCACCTATTTTAAATTAATTTTGCTATGCCCTTTTTCGAGGTTAGTATACTGTGACTCTGTCTAACAGTGACACAGAAGTGATACCCGGGGTAAACCTACGATCTCCCATCCACTCATCAAGATTCCTCTTGAAGAGAGTCAATGAGGGACTCTGCCTAACCTGGACTGGGATTTTATTCCAGAGTGAAGGGAGCCTCTGGGTTATGAATCTGTCCCTGCAGCATGTCCTATTTATTTCAGTGCTAAGGTTCAAGTTTCTCGATCACGTAGCTTGATGGGATTTGGATTTTCTGAGGTGCAGCATGTCCATTAATTCTGGGTTGGACATGGCTTTATACATCAGGCACAGATTGCCTCTGAGCAGGCGGTATGCCACTGAGTAGAGCTGGAGTTTCTTTAACCGGGCAGCATATGGCATCTGTCTGAGCCCTTTGATCCTCTTGGTGAGGTACTTTTGGGGTCTTTCCAGTTGCTGCAGGTGTCTGGTAAGGTACATCCCAAAAGGGGCATTGTACTCAATTATGGGCCTGATGAGGGATGAGTAAAGAGGCAAGATGACCTCCCCTGATCTAGATGTGAATCCCTTCATGATTAGGTGGGCTATATAAAATGTTTTTCTAACCACTTTGTCCACGTGGTTGTCAAATGAGAGATTGCTATCAACTTGTGTCCCCAGGTCCCTACTTACTTCTTCTGTACTTAATGGATTACCACCTATGTGGTAATTTGTGGGCACTTTGTTTTTGCCAAAGGGGATGACTATACACTTTTTGGCATTTAGCTTGAGGCCATGGCTCTGGCATCCATTGTCTGTTTCTATGAGGCCCTTTTGGAGGATGCTTGTGTCGGCTGGAGAGTCGATTATGGTGCCCAGTTTGCAGTCATCTGAGAACTTGGTCAGCCACAGTCCTTCTGTGTTGGCCTGTACCTCCGAGAAATATATACCAAACAAGAAGGATCCCAGGACTGAGCCTTGTGGGATGCCACTTGTAACTGGTTTGGAGTCTGACATGGCTCCAGCAATTCTAACCATGTGGGTTCTGTCCTTGAACCAGTTTGCAACCCATCTAGTGACATAGGGGTTTATATTTAAGCTGGTGAGCTTATCTATAATGCCCGAGTGGGGTATTGTATTGAAGGCTTTTGCGAGGTCCAGGTAGGCTGTGTGGACCACCTTTCCCTCGTTAATGGCCTTGGGTACTGTTTCAAAGAAATCAACCAGGTTTAAGAGGCAGGATCTGCCCTTAACAAAGCCGAACTGGGTAGGATCCAGTGTCTGTAGATCCCAATATCTTTATTTATGAGGTCCATGATGATCCTTTCCATAGCTTTGCAGACCAAGCTAGTCAGGCTTATGGGGCGATAGTTTCCAGGATCCGTTGAGGCACCACCTTTGTGGAGAGGGTCCACTGTTGCTGTATGCCACTCTTTGGGTACATATCCTGTAGTAAGGCTGAGATTGAACAGTAGTTTTATGTTTGGGTTTAGCTCTTCTTGGAGTTCATGTAGGACGCAGCCCGGGACACCGTCTGGTCCCATTGATGTTGTGTTTTTTGCTTTGGAGAAGGCAGCTCTTACCTGAGCATCTGAGATGTCAGGGGGGCAGCACTCTGCTGGGATAGATATTTGCCCTTTTGGTGGGGAGGGGGGGCAGAAGTTTGCACTGAACCTGTCAGCTAGGATGTTGGCAATGTCTGTGGGTTCGGTGTATTTTTTGTCATTTTGGACTAATTCTGAGCATATCTGGAATTCCCACCCAGGTTCCTAACATAAACAAAGAAAGCCTTGTGATTATCCTTAGTGTCCTGTGCAATTTTTCTCTTGAAGCTGACCTTAGATGATTTTATGAGTGCCCGTAGTTTTTTGCTAATACTGATCAGAGATGCCTTCCCTTTTTGGGATTTTGCTCTATCTTGTAGTAGCTTCCTCCTTCTATTGTATAGTTTGTTTTTGGCTGGGGTCCACCAGACAGGACGTCTGCCTTTGAAGGATTGGGTCTTGGTTTTATTTGGGATTGCATGATCTATGCATTCCTGAAGGTGTTCATCAAGGTCCAGTGGCTGACCAAGTTTGCAGATAGCTGCAAACATGGAAATTTCATTAAGTCCCCATCTGACTTCCAAATTCCTCAGAAGGGACTAGTGTGTGTCAATTCATGATACCTAGACCGCAGCCTAAAATGAAATGCCAAAATATGCAGCACCGAGTCCTTAGGCAAAAGTGGCACCCATGCATCTGCCACAGAGGTGACACTCTTTTGAAAGTCGACTCAGCCATTTGGGACTGGAGCAATTTCTTGTTCAATGAGCTATACTTTGATCATAATTTATTCATTACTGTTAGGAAATCCTTTCACCTTGCCAGATCTAAGAAAGTTAATATCCTTCTGTACTCCTCCCCCATCAGGCTCAAATTAGTGCATATTTTGCATTTGCAACATTATTCTCATTGTAAGTCATTACTGCTGGAGTGCTGTTACCGCTGAAGTACTGTTTCATTCATTGTGAAAGGACCGTGCTCAGTTTGGCAGTGCTGCAAATACACACGCGCGCACACACACACACACACACACACACACACACACACACACACACACACACACACACACACACACACACACACACACACACACACACACACACACACACACACACACACACACACACAAAATAAATAAATAAATACATGTATGTTGTTCTTATAAAGGTTAGGGTAGTTATTATTTTATACAGACACTTTCACTGGCCACAACTTTATAAATGTATTATTTGAAATATGTAGCAGGTATAAGACTAGCAAAATTCATGTTCACCTTAAAAAGAAACAATCATGCTGTTGTGTAATATACTTCTGATTACTTGCAATTTGGTTCTGCAATCAACTGTATACTTTTAAAATCTCTCCATTAAACACAATATTCCTTACAGTTCAAATGCTTGGTGTTGCAGCTCTGGCCAGCCTGCATTTCAGGTCTGAAGTACATCTGCTATAAGTCTCCTGGTAGTCCCTCAATGAATCCACAGTAAGGCTCCTGGTATTTCTTCAATAAATCCATTGTAAGGCTCCTGGTACTCTCTCAGTAAATCCAAAGTGAGGCGTCTAATATTCCTTCAGTAAATCCACAGCAAGGCTGCTGTTATTTCTTCAATAAATCCACAGTAAGGCTTCCAGTATTCTTTCAATAAATCCATAGTAAGGCTCCTTGTGTTCCTTCAATAAATATACAGTAAGGCTCCTGGTATTCCCTCAGTATATCTACAGTAAGGCTCCTGGTACTCCCTCAGTAAATCCATGGTATAGTACATAGAAACAGCATTTCTGGCATAACAAAGAGTCACTGTGCCACATTGACTGACCACCCAGCACAGAAGCCCTAGTTCTATACTGAATGGGATGAGTTTTAGGACTTGGATAACCCATCCACATTCCCAAGGCTCTTGCCAGGCATACGTCTAATGATGAAATGAAATGCCTGCAGTGAAAAAAGCCCAGTAATGTATCTTGGTGTTTGCACCTCTTTGCTTTTACAAGTTACATTTTGAATAATGGGAGGAAAACAAGAGAGTAAACTAGACTGGCTTGTAATTAAAAAACATAATGCTAGAATAGTGGACAAGGGGGTGGCCACGGTGGTGCAGTGGTTAGCATTGTCGCCTCACAGAAAGAGGTTCTCCAGTTTGATCCTCGGCTAGGGTGTCTTCTGTGTGGAGTCTTCATGTCCTCTCTGTGGTCGTGTGGGTTTCCTCTGGGTGCTCTGGCTTCCTCCCACATCCCAAAGACATGCAGTAGGTGGATTGGACACTCTAAACTGGCCCTCGTCGTGAGTGTGTGTGTGTCTTCTGTGGAAGGTTGGGCACTGGGCTGGCAACCCAACACTGTAAAACTCCACTGCCAATCATGAGCAGACAGGTGATCTGCTGTGGCAACCCCTAACCGGGAAAAGCCAAAAGAAGAAGAGGAAGAAGTGGACAAGGCAGAGATAGGTACAAAAACAGTATTGGACCACACCACAGTTAAAATAAAAAAATTGAGGAAGACACCTAAAAGAAGCCAAAACAATGGAGACAAAATGAATCCAGAGTCCCAAAAAAGAAACTTGAAGACAGGAATACCTGGAATTTTAGAAGAAAATGTGAGATATAAGGGAAGGAGTTAGGACTAGTTTGGTTGTGATAAGCACAGTGATGAGAAGATAGTTAATGCAAGATTCAGGGATCACAAGGATGGAGGTAGAAATGTGCCTTAGGGATGCAGTAGGAAGGTAAAAGAAATACAGAAAAAGATGCATAAGGGAGGAAGTAAAAGAATTACAGAGACCAATGCATATGGAAGAAATGAAACAAAGATGGAAGCAGGAAAAGGAGAGTAAATATATAATAATCATTAGAAATAATTATAACTGAAAAGAAAGTTAATTATGTAGGTTTACTCAGAAATTGAAACAAAAGTCCATGGAAGTTAAGGGGAAAAATTAAAAGCTAGGGATAATATTAGTAAAAATGGGAGGAGCCCAAAAATAAGGGAGGAAATGCAAAAGCTTCTCGAAGAATTCTTTAAACAGTTATACAGCCTGGCAGAGCACATGAAAGATAACAAAGACTACAAATAGTCATGTGGAGGTTAACAAAGCACTTACAAAAGTCTAAAAAAGAAGGCAACAGAGGAAGATGTAGAGATATCAATAAGTGGATTGAAATGGAGAACAGCAATTGGGTTAGACTGGTATTGCACACGAATTTACACAAATTAATAAGTGGTTTTAGCAATGGGAGGAAATGAGGGAATTAACTCACTCCAAGAACAATCAAATGGGGGAGTAGCTTACTCCATGAACAATCTGAGTGCAATCTTTCTACCAAAAGAAAGCAAATAAATTATTGATCCAGGAAGCATTTAGGCCTATATCCATAGCAAACATACATGTAAAAAATCATTCCAATTTATTGAAAAAGTGGACACATGCCCGCGCGCACACAATCACACACACACACACACACACACACACACACACACACACACACACGCACACAAACACATATGCACACACACTCACGTGTGTACATATATATATATATATATATATACACACACACACACACACACACACACACACACACACACACACACACCAATATTTATTGATAGATGTGAAGCTGCTGATTTGAAAACAACGAGTAATTTTGTATGAAACTAAAAAAAGCATTCAGTTCAGTAGAATGAAATTAGTTGTTTGTGATACTGGAAGGAATAAATGTAAGGGACAGACCCACTAGGGTGGGGAAAGCAGTCTACATTAGCCTTAAAACAGGACTCCATGTGCATTTGTTAGAACAGGCAAGTGTATTCAGTGTCATCACACCTCTTCTGGCTAATAATGTTAATGTGTGCTAGGAAGATTAGAGAAGATCTGGAGAAGTTATCCCAAGGGGAGAGAGAAGAAACATTTTTTTGTAATGATTGCTAATTATGTCATCCTAGTAGAAGCTAATATGGATACAGCAGGTGAAATAGTTATAAGGCATATGGTGAACTTCCGTAAAAATTTGGAGTTGGAATAAAGAAAAAATGTCTGAGTATCTATGGGAAGAACAGAAGAGAATACCATACTAGGAGACATTAAACACAGACAAAGATCCAAATATCCAGGGCTGCAAATGTCAGGAATTTCCTCCAAAACAAAAGAACAATACTACAGAACACTAAAACAAAGGATAGACTAGGAAATAAACACATAAAGAAGGCATACATGATAACTAGAAGCTAAACATTATAAGGTTAATGTTATGTGAAAATATTAATCATGTGTTTAACAAAGATAATGAACAAAATGTAAAAGATTTTTCAAGAATATGTGACAGGCCAATATGAAAAGGACAATACCGGATGGTCTACAGGATGATTCCAGGCTAGTGGTTACATACAGGGATAGGGAGCCCCAACATATAGATGTAAGCAGTTAGCCAACAACACATCAGTGGGTAAAGGATAAAGAAAACTGCATGGAAGAAAGAATAAGATGAAAGTGAAAGGAGTAAAGCAAGAAAAGGAAAAGCAGTGTGAAGAAGGATTAGTTGTTTTTTTTCATATCCCATTTTCTCTAATCTAGCTCTTAAAGAGCACCTTAGGTTGTGTACCTTGCTACAGTTCCACATAACATGGAGAATATCAGTTGTGTGGTGTGGGCAGTGTGGGCATATGGGCGAAAATTTGAGATTGAACTTATTTAGCTTTGATGGGGTATAATATACATTGTTATTTATCATAATTTCTGTGTATAGCCGCCTCTTAAAGGGAATAAACTTGACCGTATTTTCAATGGCCAGTCTTTTGCTTTCTTCAGTAAGTAATTGTTTTTTCGCTTGCCAATAAGTTGAGAATAATAAGAATTCTGGTATTTTATGCTAGTTACAAGTTTGTATGTCCTAGAGATTGTTTTTATTTTAGTCACAAGATTTTTTAGTATTAGTTTTACTAAGTTAACGTCCTGCAGGTCAACATTAGCTTGTGACAATTTAGCATTTATAAGATAATAGATTTGGCTAAGAATGATAGTATATTTCTTAGGAAGACTGAGTTTCAATCCTAGTTGTAGTATATTGGATTATTTCCATTTGTAAATTTCCCATATTGTAAGATCTTTTATGAGGGGGTAATTTGTTAGATTTAGGTCGACCATATGACGCTTGAACTTTTAAAAGTTCGATTATGCAATATAGATCCCAGTATGTAGACTAAATAACATTCCTCTATTGTATCCAGTGTCTACAAAAAAAACAACACCTCACTCATCATGAATACATTCGACATTCACACTAAAATTAATGCTTTATGGGATACAATACTTCAAGTGACAATGCTATACATTTTTCTTAAAGTGGCAATGCTATAATACATACTCACAGTACATGCAGGTTTACACATTTGTCATTGCATCTCCCCCCAAAAGAAAATGAGAGACATTGTTCTGAATTTAGGAAGTACAGATATGTATACAACTGGTGCAATTATTTAAGTTTTAGAATGCTTCTGTTAGTGCACAAGCTAACATTTTGGGTGCTGTTGTCTGTGTAATACTCTAAATGGTTTTACATAAAATATACTATGGTCATTTAAAACATTACAATACTTAAGGGAGACATTACTTAGGTAGAATATTTTTTTTTCTTCAGCTGTAGTCTTTATCATGAGTTTGTGATTTATCTTCTCTCCTGTTGTGCACCATCCAAACATTACCGAAAATGGAAATGGGCACTGGGACAAACAATTACAGTGAACAGTATTTATTATTTATTTATTTATTTCACATTTGTTAGCCGGATTGGTCCAACTGAGCACAAGCCCATTTCCAGTGTAGACCCAAGGAGAAAAGCTCCAACAGTAGTACATAATTAAACATGTTAGAGTATTCATTAGATTACAAAGGTTAGCCAGAAAGATGAAATAAAATACAACATAGTTGTTAACATATACAGAGATGTCATTTGAATAAGTAGAGTTACATATGATTTGAGAAAAATAACATGGAGGAGTATGCAATTTACAGTCAGGAATTGTTGAGATTGAGTATGTTTTGTGCAGTCTGAGACTATTCAGGTAGGATCCTGACAGGGGCAGATCCACTTTTTCTGGAGGTAGATTTTTAGCTCTATCTTAAAGCCATTTGCCTGTGTGATGTTTTGCAAGTCTGAGGGGGGGGGTCGTTCCAGATTTTTGTTATGGATGATTTATAAAGAAGATAGCCTATGTTCATTTTTGGTGTACATGTTTTGAGAAGTAGTTTCTCTGAACTACGGAGGGGGCAAGGGGTGAATAGTAAGAGACTAAGTTGGCGAGAGAGGGACAAGCAGTGGGTTTATTAAGTATGAGGTGGGTTAAGTGTAGTTGAGATAGTTTTAGGTGATGGGAGAATTCAAGCCATTGTAGCCTGCATAGAGCTATGCAATGGTGGGTAGGATTTGGTAAGTTGGCAGCAAATTTGTTTGTTCTAGCTTGGAGAATAGGCAGGATTGAAGGTTGGTAAGGACTGGTAATCGATATAGGAGGCAGGGAAGGAGATAGGCTGTGGCTAGGGTATGTCTGGATTCGGCAGTGAGGAATTTTGAGTTATGGTAAAGCAAGCCAAGTTTTTGGTTAGTTTTCCTAATTGCATGGTGTATGTAAGAATCACATTTAAGCTGGTCAGGTATGGTCATTCCAAGCAGTTTTGTGTTGGTGTCTACATGGATGATGGTATTGTTCAGTGAAGACATAAAGAAGTTAAGCTTAACGTGGTCATTATTTTGGAGAGAAAGAGGAGTAGCTTAGTTTTTTGGGGGTTTATGATAAGCTGATTGTCAATTAGCCATTTTTCAACAAGAAGGAAAGATTGTTGTTTGTCTGAAGTTGTGCAATAGAGTTGGAGGAAGCTATCAGGGTAGAGCCATTGGCATACTGTAAGGTGGTGGAGAGGGTGGTGGAGGTTGTTAATAAAGATGTTGAAGAGGAGAGGTCCAAGAATAGAGCTCTGAGTGTATATAGGTAGGCAAGAAGAGCAGGATGATTGCCATCTGACAGATTGAATTCTGTCAGTGAGATAACTTGAAAACCAGGAGAGCGTTGAGCTGGATAGATTAAGGTTAGCTAATCTGGTCAGAAGTTTGGAGTGTGATACTGTGTCAAACACTTGTATTACACTTAAAGTTACTCTGGACAAAAGTTTCAGCATGATCAGGAACAGTCACACTTGGCTGAATACATGGTCTGTCATTACACATTTAGATGAGGTAACACTTCCAAGTAAACAGGATCTCTCTATGAATAAATGTGGACCTAGTTATTCTTGGCTCATACATGGCTGGATTACACTCAGGAACACAGCATTATGCTTCAGGTTCAATAGGAACTACTTGAATATGCCTCTGACTACAGTGCCATCCATTGCACTATGTATGATTGCAGTTCTTCAGTTTCACCTACTGCACCCCCATTGTATCCCACTTTCTCCCCTCCTATAACTTTAGGCACACTAACTGGCCTTGGTGAAAGGCAGGTAGATGTACAAATAACATTTCTTGTAAAAAGTCTTACTTAAAGCTTTACCTGTTTGGTCATTTTACTAAGTTATATGGAATACTTTTTTCTCAGGTTTATATTCCAGTATAGGCATGCTCTCTATGCACTCCATTTGATGGATGACGGTGATGACTTGACTCTGTATGAGTAAAGCCATAGTCATTATAAAATTGTTGGAATTTAGACAACTTGAACTGTGTACCATAATCTGCAGCCAGTTTAATGAGTGTTGCATATCTCATGAATATTGTTTAGAGACTTGTGTTATTTGGTGGCTAGTTGTTGTCAGTATATGCAATTTTCTTATATCACAAGAGTAATGGTCCACCACTATTATGTTGAGCCTGTTTCCTCTGCAGTGCTATTTTGTTTGGTTATTGGTTGCTGCACTTTGTGTGGTTTAAGCACTGTTTTCTACTTTGTTTGGCATAGAAACTAATTTAAATTCTAAAGATAATGCAAAGCTCTGACATCAAAAAAGCAAGTGCTCCATGTATTTAGTCATCATTCTGTAAAAGTTGTTTAAATTAAAAAAAAATGAATGCAGTTCACTATTCCATATATACTAACACCGTCTTCTTTAGAAATAAAAAATACCAAAGTTAGCAAAATCTGTGAAAAACACGAAAGTGTACAAAACTTCTGTGAATTTCATAACATATTTTAAGCTGCATTAAGATCTTTTGACGGTCCTCAAAACATTTTTTACACTCAACAGCAGGGAGTGTGCATTTGTTTTTGTTTATTTTTTTAAAAACATTTTTAATTTGTTTTCATTATAAACATATGCAAATGTACATATAACAAATACAATAAAACAATAAGAAAACGTTTTACAATATTTACATTTATCCATGATAAACAATCATTTTATCTATGAGAAGTTATCAGCATTTGTTCAAAATGTTTTCCAGTTTTTGCCATGCTATTTTTTATGAATAATGTTATGAGTTCTATAACAAATGGTTTGCAGTTCTTTTTAACAAACAACTTTTGATAAATTAATAAAATCTTTAAACATCAAATCTTGTTTACTTTTCCAGTTCAAAGTAATAACTTTTCTGGCAATTTCAAGAATTGACCAGAGTAACTGAATGTGAGGTATAGGTATTACATTAGGTATAGGAACATTGAATAGGATTAATGAGTTAGAAATATGACAGTTGTCAGACCATAAAGCATTTACAAAATATCTGAAGTATTTCAAGTGCTGAGCAACATTTCTACATTCAATGAACATGTGAACCCAGATGGCCTCTAGTAATTCATCACATTTCCAACATTTACTTTCACTGTTTTTTAGTATAAAATTTATCTGGAGTACAGAAACTCATATTCATAAATTTCCATGTATTCAGTCTCCAATATACTAAAGAAGAGGTACCATATGTAGAATTCAATAACACTTTTTAGATTCATCAGATATTTGTTCTCCATTAATCTTTACATAGTAATTCCAAAAATCTGAGTCAAACTTTAGTGTGTCTTCTCTTAGTATATTACAGATAGGTGAGATACTTAATTTTTGATTATCTGTCTTTTCAAGGCACCTAATAAAAAGCTGAATTAAACTAGGTATAGATTCAGTCTCTAGGTTGATTGATACTCTCATTTTGTTTTCTATAAAGTGCTGTAATGAGTGTATAAACAACCAACTGTCTTGACTATTATCAAAACTACATAAAAGAGAGTTTAGTGGTTTAATACTCTTATTTTTAATAAACTGATGCCAGAATATCAAGTTATTTTCCTTTAATTTTTGCATCGCATTGATGATGAAAGAATCTAGGCACTCAGGGGAGTATGCTATAGGGAATATAAGAAATAGAAATTGTTTAATGATGTAATTACAATCAATTATATTTTTAAAGTTATTAAATATTTGATTAATGCCATAAGAAAAATGATCAAACTTCTTATTAAATAAACAAAGTTCACATAAAAGCCAATGAAGTCTACCTATTCCATAGTGTTCCTTAAATTGATTTTCTATAGTTCTGACATCAGTTATATGAATGTCATGTATTGTTTTCCAGCCAGATATATAGGTAGGTGTGATCCAGTATAATATTACATTTATTATAACTGATTTGGAATAAAAATCTAAGCTAGGGAATGCTATCCCATTACTGTTCCAGGCTCTAATGTGCCATTTATATGAAATCCTAGGTTTTAAGGGGAACCATAAAAAATTCAAGTTTTTGGGAGGGGGTGGTATCAATGACTGTATATAAAACAAACTTTTAGGTAAAATTATCATTTTAATTAAAGAGAGCCTGTCCTCCATTGTGAAGAACATTTTATTCCATCTTTAGATTAGTTCACTAATGGTGGTTATTAAATTATTGTAGTTTAGTTTAACAAACTCTTTCCATGTACTTTTTTATACTGACACCCAAATTTTCTAATATATCTTTCTCCCAATTAGACATGCTATTCTCTCTTAGGTTTTGTTGATCTTTTTGTTACTTAGTAATGTTTTTGATTTATTATGATTAAATTTAAGCCCTGAAATGCTTTCAAACTTGCTTAAGGTATTTATGACATCATGCAAAAAACCCAACATTAATAGCATATCAGCAAATAACTATATTTTAGGACAATAGTCCTTATTAATTTGAAAGCCTTTTTATATTTTGCTTGTTTCTGATATAAGTAGCAAAAGGTTCCATTGAAAGAGCAAATAATAATGGTGACAAAGGACAACCTTGTCTAGTTCCCTTGAAGATTTCTAGTGGTGAGGATAGACATGCTCTGATTTTCACATATGTGTGTGCCCCACTATAAATGCTCATTAAGCTGACAAAATCTGAGGAAAATTCAAAACCAATCAGAATTCTTTGTAGATAAGACCAACTAATAGAATCAAAAGCCTTTTATATATCTAGCTGATAATAGTTAATTGTTTTTTGTATTTACATGCTATGTGTATTAATGATAGTAATTTAGTAATGTTATCTTGCACTTTTCTATGAAGAATGAACCCTGATCATTACGAATTCGATTACGTAATATTTTTTTTATGCTATTAGCTAATATTGTCATGAACATTTTATAATCAGTGTTTAGTAATGAAATTGGCCTATATGAATCACAAGTTTTGCGGTCCTTACCTTGTTTTAATATGGGGGTGATAATTGAGTATTTCCACAATGAGGGTGTTTTACATTTTTGCTTAACCATAGTAAAGGCACTCATCACTTTCTTTATTATATATTCAGGAAAAATCTTATATAGTTCAGGAATTATTCCATCCAGTCAAAGAGCTTTATTATCTTTTAAATATTTTATTTAGTGCTATTTGTTTATTTAATATGTTGTTTTGTTGTATTGACACCTTAGTAGTTATATTTTCTTGAATAAAAGCATGTATTACATTATCTGTAATGGCTTAAAAGTAGTGTGTTATTATTTATATCTTTTTAGTAGTTTTTGAACACTTCTAATATGCCTATTAAGTTTAATGTACTCTTAACTGAACCATCACTTTTCTATTTAATCTCATTGATAAGATTTTTTGGATCTTATTGCTATTTTATGTAGATATTTGGGATTTACAGCATAAGACTGTAATTTAAATTTTTCCACGTTTATGGCTACCTTATGATTCAGAACTTCTAAGTATTTTTGATTTAACTTAGTAATTTCATTATGTGTTACTTTGTTATTTGGTTTTGCATCCATTTTTATCTTGTCTATGTTTTTTCTGTAAGTAAAAAAGTTCTTTGTCGCACTCTTTTTTTTTTTAAGGTACCAAGATTTTATTCTACTATATATATATATATATATATATATATATATATATATATATATATATATATATATATATATATATATATATATATATATATATATATATATATAAACTTTAAAGGTGTCCCATAGTATAGTATCAGTCGCTTCACCATTATCATTTGTTTCCATGAACATGTCTACTTCTTTCATTATCCATTCCCTAAAGTTATTTAACTTAGTTATGCAAGCAGGAATTCTCTGTAGAAATCTTAAATCATCTGTATGTGTAGTTAATGTAAAGTCTATAGCATTATGGTCCGAAAGTAGACAAGTCATTATAGATACGCCACTTATTTTAGAGTATATATTATTTAATATGATATAAAGACCTTATCAATGTTTGTTTGTGTACCAAACCAATATAAATAGTGAGTATAGAATAAAGAACAATGTTCTCTTAGACCATGTATATCTTTAAGGTTCATCTGGTTGGTAAAGTCATTTAACTTCTTAGCTTTAGATGCTAGCTTTACTTTATCATTTTTAGAAGTATCATTGTCTGATAATAGGCAGTTAAAATCACCTGTTGCTATAATTTCCCCTTTTACATTTAAAGTAATCAGATCCAGATATTTGTCAACATATTTAGTACTCAGTCCTGGTATCCAGTATGTATTAATCAAAGTATAATACTTCCTATTGATTTCCAAAATAACCATGCTTAGCATCCCATCTTTATCTGAAATTGTATCTATAATTCTTGGCATAGTATAAGCATTTTTCTATAAAATAAGGGTGCCCCTTCTCTTTGTCTTAAAACATGAATCAGCCAGAATGGTATAGCCATTGAATGAGTATTTTTGTAGATCTTTTTATAATAGATGGGTTTCCTTTAAAAAGATGATCTGGCCTTTATGCATTTTGATATATTTAAGCAAACCAGCTCTTTTGACATTATTGTTCAAACCATTAATATTTAATGATAAACATTTATAAGCCATTGACTATAATGTATATGTCATTACTAACTGAAAGACCTTTCTTCCATGTTGACTTGAAATCCACTGAAAACTTACTTAGCATGCATGTATAATGTGTATTAATCACTATTTTCAAAAACCCCAAACTATTTACAAACACATACATGAAACATAAAGTTTCTAGTTTAGTTAAAAACTTAACTAAACCATCCATCCACCACCTCTCCAATACTAAACAACACAAATTATCCATCTCTGCTTAGAATATAGTATAAAAACAAAAAAGAAAAGCACTATGAAAGCAGCTAAAGAAATCTGAATCCATGAAATATACATTAGAATGAGAGTGCCCAATATATCTGAAGCTATATGAATATGTCACATATTAATAGCACCTCTATTACATAGATATGACAGAAATACACATCAGATCAAAGTATGTATAAATATTAGAAGCTGAAGGTTAAGAAGATTCTCATTATTTCCAAGACTTTTCAAGAAATATCAGATAATTTAACCATTGTGACAGTCATCTATCTAACATTTTTCATGTAAGGATCTGTTGAATATAAATAAATATATATATATATATATATATATATATATATATATATATATATATATATAAACACTTATTACAACATAACTAGTATATTTTGCAATTATACAAATATTACTCATATGTATTAACAATATCTATGTTGACATCTTTCATCAGGAAGGAGGGAGAAATAAAAAAAAAGAGGGAGCCTCACAACCCTCTGTTTAGTCACTAAAGGTTTAGTTATATAACGTTAGTCTGATGTTAATATGCATAATGAGTTTTCTAATGCAGCTCCAAGTTCACTTAATGTCATTTAGTTTCTAATAGTGTCATTCAATCTAGAGAATGTATGCATCTATAAGATAACATAGGGATTTTCAAAGGAGTTAAACACTTTTATCAGAACTAATTATTTACCATTTAAAGTATCTAGTGAAGGATAACAGAATTTCAAGAGAAAATAATTCTAAGTACAACCATTTAACAAGTTCAAAAGGTCAAATGATGTCATCACTGTTGTTTCCTACAGCTGCAGCTTCATAAACTTGTTAAAAAGTATCTAAATAGGCTCGTGCATAACAGAAGTTGTCTCTAGTGAATAAAAACACATTTTCAGTGGGAAATGCAGATCTTGAAGCTTTTAGAGTTTACAGAAAACAAAAAAAAAATAAAAAAACACACTCAAGCTGCCTTGTCAGTGCATGTCATGAATCTCCATAGGTTCATAGGTTCATAGTTCATACTAGGCTATCTGCCCTAGGGCATTTATAAGCCCAGCCATTGTGTGTTTGGCTTTTGCCACCCATTTTAAATTAATTTTGCTATGCCCTTTTTCGAGGTTAGTATACTGTGCCTTTGTCTAACAGTGACACAGAAGTGATACCCGGGGTAAACCTATGATCTCCCATCCACTCATCAAGATTCCTCTTGAAGAAAGTCAATGAGGGACTCTGCATAACCTGGACTGGGATTTTATTCCAGAGTAAAGGGAGCCTCTGGGTTATGAATCTGTCCCTCCAGCATGTCCTATTTATTTCAGTGCTGAGGTTCAAGTCACTTGAGCGCGTGGCTCGATGGGATTTGGATTTTCTAAGGTGCAGCATGTCCATTAATTCCGGGTTGGACATGGCTTTATACGTCAGGCACAGATCGCCTCTGAGCAGGCAGTATGCCACTGAGTAGAGCTGGAGTTTCTTTAACCAGGCAGCGTATGGCATCTGTTTGAGCCCTTTGATCCTCTTGGTGAGGTACTTTTGGGGTCTTTCCAGTTGCTGCAGGTGCCTGGTAAGGTACATCCCAAAAGGGGCATTGTACTCAATTATGGGCCTGATGAGGGATGAGTAAAGAGGCATGATGACCTCCCCTGATCTAGATGTGAATCCGTTCATGATTAGGTGGGCTATATAAAATGTTTTTCTAACCACTTTGGCCACGTGGTTGTCAAATGAGAGATTGCTATCAACTTGGGTCCCCAGGTCCCTAATTACTTCTTCTGTACTTAACGGATTACCACCTATGTGGTAATTTGTGGGCACTTTGTTTTTGCTAAAGGGGATGACTATACACTTTTTGGCATTTAGCTTGAGGCCATGGCTCTGGCACCAGTTGTCTGTTTCTATGAGGCCCTTTTGGAGGATGCTTGTGTCGGCTGGAGAGTTGATTATGGCACCCAGTTTGCAGTCATCTGCGAACTTGGACAGCCACAGTACTTCTGTGTTGGCCTGTACCTCCGAGAAATATATACCGAACAAGAGAGGTCCCAGGACTGAGCTTTGTGGGACGCCATTTGTAACTGGTTTGGAGTCTGACATGGCTCCAGCAATTCTAACCATGTGGGTTCTGTCCTTGAACCAGTTTGCAACCCATCTAGTGACATAGGGGTTTATATTTAAGCTGGTGAGCTTATCTATAATGCCCGAGTGGGGTATTGTATCGAAGGCTTTTGTGAGGTCCAGGTAGGCTGTGTGGACCACCTTCCCCTCATCAATGGCCTTGGTGACTGTTTCAAAGAAATCAACCAGGTTTAAGAGGTAGGATCTGCCCTTAACTAAGCTGAACTGGGTAGAATCCAGTGTCTGTAGGTCCCCAATATCTTTATTTATGAGGTCCATGATGATCCTTTCCATAGCTTTGCAGACCAAGCTAGTCAGGCTTATGGGGCAATAGTTTCCAGGATCTGTTGAGGCACCACCTTTGTGGATTGGGACCACTGTTGCTGTACGCCACTCTTTGGTACATATCCTGTAGTAAGGCTGAGATTGAACAGTAGTTTTATGTTTGGGTTTAGCTCTTCTTGGAGTTCATGTAGGATGCAGCCCGGGACACTGTCTGGTCCCATTGATGCTGTGTTTTTTGCTTTGGAGAGGGCGGCTCTTACCTGAGCATCTGAGATGTCAGGGGGGCAGCACTCTGCTGGGATAGATATTTGCCCTTTTGGTGGGGAGGGGGGGAGAAGTTTGCGCTGAACCTGTTAGCTAGCATGTTGGCAATGTCTGTGGGTTCAGTGTATTTTTTGTAATTTTGGACTAATTCTGAGCATATCTGGGAATTCCCACCCAGGTTACTAACATAACTAAAGAAAGCCTTGTGATTATCCTTAGTGTCCTGTGCAATTTTTCTCTCGAAGCTGGCCTTAGACGATTTTATGAGTGCCCGTAGTTTTTTGCTAATACTGATCAGAGATGCCTTCCCTTTTTGGGATTTTGCTCTGTCATGTGGTAGCTTCCTCCTTCTATTGTATAGTTTGTTTATGGCTGGGGTCCACCAGACAGGACGCCTGCCTTTGGAGGATTGGGTCTTGGTTTTATTCGGGATTGCATGATCCAGGCATTCCTGAAGGTGTTCATAGAATGCGTTTATAAAGGATTCTGCGGTCTGGGCCATATTTTACACAGGCCCGTGGGCTTTGGAGGATTCCACCTTGGTTTTGAGGAGTGTAAAATTTGCTTTAGAGAAGTTTTTCATTGTGGTTTTCTGGGCAGGGGGTGGGGTCGGGATGTGAATATCCAGTGACATTAGTTTATGGTCTGATCTTACCAGTGAGGGATACACTTCTGGTCTGGAGCATAAAGTCCCCATGTTGGTGATGATCAGGTCCAGTATGTTTTCCCCTCTTGTGGGAGTGGTAACAAGTTGTTCCATAGCATTTGAGTTTATAAATTTTAGGAACCTTTGGGCTAGGGTGTTGGAGCTAGAGTAATGCTCCCAGTCTATGTTTGGGTAGTTGAAGTCGCCCAATATAATGGTGTTTGGAGAGACCTTCATATTTTCCAGTGTTCTCAGGAAGGCCGAGTGGGGTTCCTGGGTTTGAGAGGGTGGTCTGTAGTAGGCTATAAACTGGAAGGCAGTTTTACCCACTGTTAGTTGCACATGGATAGTCTCTGATGCTTCGTGCTGTGCCACCAACCTGGAGGTGTGGGTATCTTTGACGAATATTGATACTCCCCCTCCTTTTGTGGTTCGGTCCAGTTTTTGGGGCCAAAAAGCATAGTATGAGGTATAACCTGGTAGTGCTGGGGTGCTCTCGGGAGCCTTGAACCAGGTTTTTGTTACTGCACAGATATCGATGTTCCCCATGCTAAGGAGGGTTTCGAGTGTGTGCATCTTGAAGTTTAGACTTCTGGCATTGAGTAGCATTACTCTTAGTTTCTTATACCTTATGATACCTATGGAGGTGGGTTTGTCTTTTGAGCCTTGCCTAAAAAAGGCACTATGGGAGTAGCAAGAGCCTTTGCCAATATCCGAAAGCCCAGGGCTGACAGGTGCAAGCCATCCCTATTGAAGCATCGTGACTTGTCGCACATGTCATCCCAGGCTGACAGGCATTGGATCCCCTTTGAATGACAACAATACTTAAGCCAATTGTCGAAACTGATCATCTTGTCTTCATATTGTGGGATCATTCTTGGTGACGGTAAGATGCTACTCAAGGTCAGGGTCATACTGGCTTGGGCTACATGCTCAGAGAGCTCCTCTATGTCTCTTTTCATGTAGTCCAGGGAGGTACGTCTCAGGTCATTCACACCAGCATGGACAATGACTGAGTCATATTTGTACTTGCCTTGGAGTGACCTGAGTGCTTGTGTTATGTGGCGGATCCTAGCGCCCGACAGGCAGCTCACCGTGACCTTCTCCTTGTTCAGCCTGGTGAGTGGGACGTCAGTGTGCCTGACGATAGAATCACCTATTACAAGTCTATCAGGTGTGGTGTTTATCCTTAAGGGCTGTGACTGTTCGGCACACTGGCTTTGTGAGCTATGTGTTGCATGTGTTTTGTTTTGGGGTAGCGGTTGTTTGGGTGTCTGCTTTGGAAGTCTCTGCTGCTTAGGTAGATTTTTATTTAGAGCCTCCGTGTATGTTTTTGTGTGTTTATGTGTTTGGTTTGCTGTCATGGTAGGTCTATGTGAGACTGGAATTGTAGTGAGTGTGGTTTCCTTCTCCTTCTGACTGGTTACGCCAGTACTGAGTTGAGAGAGCTTAGCCTCCAGTTTGGCTATATGGTTGCATCTCTCACATGTGTTGGAATTTGTTGGGAGGAGGAGAGGGTTGTCTGTGTACATGAGGCAGTTGTAACATTGCCTCAAGATTCCCAGATTCACCAGCTGGACTGGAGAGGAGATTGACAACTGACCTTTGGACATGCTAGAATAGTATTGGGAATTCCTTTATAATTGAAAGAAAGGGCCAATTGGGAACAAGGTACTCAAGGGGAGTTTGTGAGGGTGTAGTACTTTTAATTTTTTTAGTGCTGACTTATAAAATTGCTTTAGTGAGCAAGTGCCAGGTAACTTAAATGCAATGTGTTACAGGTAACTTAAATGCAAAAATGACAAACAGTAACTTTCTTTCAAGTGAAACAAGGAAATAAGTACAGTAAGCAATGCAGATATCACTAGGGATCCACAGAAGTGCTGAAAAGCCGCGTTTTAGGTGGAATTAGCTTTTCAGGGAAATAACAAGCAAACAAAGAACAAGCATACAAACAAAGCTAGATTCAGCAGGCCTGGATCTAGTCTATGCTACAGCAAACAAGGTGTACCAATTACAGTAAGAAGCAGTTCCACAAGGACAACAGTCACACAGACCACCAGTTTCCACACAAAACATCAACATCATGACAAAAAAATTAACCTTTTCATATAAAAACAGCTATTTAGAAGTAACAACTGCTGCCTCAAATCAGAAATCTTATTATCACACTTCAATCATTTACTCATCAGTTAACCTGGCCAGAGGGAGGGAAAAAAAGAACCTAGTGTGTGTGTATATATATATATATATATATATATATATATATATATATATATAAAAACATATATTTAGCTATCTATAAAGCACCATTATGGTACTGTATTAATGTTTAAATGTATCTAAACAAAGAGTCTAAAACATCTAGTTAGAAACACTAACCAGAAACACTTTGTTACCCCACCACTGATCTACTAGAAAAAATGCAATTTGGTATTAAGTCAAATTATGCTATTACTGAAGAATTAGAAGACATACATAATTTGTAGTTATTTAAAAGGGAAAAGTATTTAAAGTACTTATAATGGGGAAAGAGAGAAAAGGAACATTGGTAACAAAAAAGAAGAGAAAGAAAGAAGAGAGAGAGAATGTTATTTAAATACTTAATACTATATGTAATTAGAAGAAGTAGATATAGAAAGGAAAAGAGAAAGTTAATAATATAGCAATAACCCACGCCTGGGTGTGGGTAATGCTAAATTTACCCACGGTTGGCGTGGTTTGGTCCCGAGGGACCAAATAAAGCCAACCGTGGGTAAATTTAGCATTACCCACACCCAGAAGTGGGTTATTGCTATTATACCATGACATTATTTAAGAAAAGAAACTATTACTTTTCTTAAATAATAGCATAGTATAATGCCTGTTTACTGCCCTTCCGCAGATGTCTGGCATCCGGCAGTTCTGATGTACTGCGCGCCTGCGCAATACATCAGAGTTGTGCAAAAGCAACGGAGAAAGCAAGACCTCCGTTGCTTTTTTGTAGTGTTTCGCTATGTTAAATGAGTTTAACATAGCGAGACAGTTTTAAAATAAGCAACTGAGATGTCCGTTGCTTATTTTAAAACTGTCTCGCTATGTTAAACTCATTTAACATAGCGAACACTAAAAAATGCAACAGAGATCTTGCTTTCTCCGTTGCTTTTTAAGCACTGTCTCGCTATGTTAAATGGGTTTAACATAGCGAGACAGCTTTAAAATAAGCAACGGATCTCTGTTGCTTATTTTAAAGCTGTCTCGCTATGTTAAACCCATTTAACATAGCGAGACAGTTTTAAAAAAACGAGTTATACTAACGGAAAAAGTCCGGCGACCGGACCTTTTTCCATTAGTATAACTCGATTTACAACGGGCACGCTGGCCAATCAGCGTGCACGTTTTGGGGGGGTCATGGTATAATAAAAATGATTCACATTACCTTACAGCATAGAGACTTTCCAGAATCAAACATATTATGATTCATAAAACAAAGCATTTAAAATTAGAAGGAATGTATTCACTTTTCCTTTCGTTTCTGGGTTTTGTTTGCTCCTTCCTTCACAGACTATCCATGTTTTGTTGCCTGTCTCTTCAAACTCTGGGATGACCATTCCATTTCTTCTATGCCTGACAGTATTTTCTTCTTTTGGATAAATTCTACTGCTGCTTCTTGTAGGGAATCAAAGATCTTCACTCCTTCTGGCAAGGTGATTTTTATTCTTGCAAGAAAAAGAATTTGAGCTTTAATATTGGCTTTTTTTTCCAGGACTTAATTAGAGGAACACAGTCCTTTCTTCTGGATATGACTGTAGAGGTGTAGTCATTGTCAAAACAAATAACTTTTTCACCCATCTCAATAGGGGAATTAGTCCAAGCTGATTTCAGCACGAAGTCCTTGTCTTGTGAGGAAAAAAATCTAACTATTATAGACCTGGAGTTAGATGAACTCAGAGATGAAGTTGAATTTGCCAGGGACCGATGAGCCCTCTCATTTCCAAAAGAGAGGGATTCAGGCATGTTTAGTGCTGATGAAAACCACTTACTGAGGAAGTGAATCATGTTAGCACCCTCTTCTTTCTCGGGAATTCCATATATTTTTATGTTATTCCTCCTTGATCTACTTTCAAGATCTTCCAGTTTCTCAATCAGCCTGGTGTTTTGTTTCAGAAGAAATTCATTGTGATGTTCATTTTCTGTCACTCTAGTATCAAGGTCAGTTACTATTTCCTGTAAGGCAAGAATCTGTTCAGATTGTTTTTTTACTATTCCATTTAGAAGTTCCAGTTGTTTACTGCATTCTTGTTAATATCCATTTTGTTTTTGAATTTGTCCATTTTTAGTGACAGTTCTTGGATGTTTGTTATTATAAGATGTAGTTCTTTCTTCACTGCACTCTCCTGGTGTGGGTTCTTCACGTTGCTCATGTTTTTAGTGACAGTTCTTGGATGTTTGTTATTATAAGATGTAGTTCTTTCTTCACTGCACTCTCCTGGTGTGGGTTCTTCACGTTGCTCATGTTTTTAGTGACAGTTCTTGGATGTTTGTTATTATAAGATGTAGTTCTTTCTTCACTGCACTCTCCTGGTGTGGGTTCTTCACGTTGCTCATGTTTTTAGTGACAGTTCTTGGATGTTTGTTATTATAAGATGTAGTTCTTTCTTCACTGCACTCTCCTGGTGTGGGTTCTTCACGTTGCTCATGTTTTTAGTGACAGTTCTTGGATGTTTGTTATTATAAGATGTAGTTCTTTCTTCACTGCACTCTCCTGGTGTGGGTTCTTCACGTTGCTCATGTTTTTAGTGACAGTTCTTGGATGTTTGTTATTATAAGATGTAGTTCTTTCTTCACTGCACTCTCCTGGTGTGGGTTCTTCACGTTGCTCATGTTTTTAGTGACAGTTCTTGGATGTTTGTTATTATAAGATGTAGTTCTTTCTTCACTGCACTCTCCTGGTGTGGGTTCTTCACGTTGCTCATGTTTTTAGTGACAGTTCTTGGATGTTTGTTATTATAAGATGTAGTTCTTTCTTCACTGCACTCTCCTGGTGTGGGTTCTTCACGTTGCTCATGTTTTTAGTGACAGTTCTTGGATGTTTGTTATTATAAGATGTAGTTCTTTCTTCACTGCACTCTCCTGGTGTGGGTTCTTCACGTTGCTCATGTTTTTAGTGACAGTTCTTGGATGTTTGTTATTATAAGATGTAGTTCTTTCTTCACTGCACTCTCCTGGTGTGGGTTCTTCACGTTGCTCATGTTTTTAGTGACAGTTCTTGGATGTTTGTTATTATAAGATGTAGTTCTTTCTTCACTGCACTCTCCTGGTGTGGGTTCTTCACGTTGCTCATGTTTTTAGTGACAGTTCTTGGATGTTTGTTATTATAAGATGTAGTTCTTTCTTCACTGCACTCTCCTGGTGTGGGTTCTTCACGTTGCTCATGTTTTTAGTGACAGTTCTTGGATGTTTGTTATTATAAGATGTAGTTCTTTCTTCACTGCACTCTCCTGGTGTGGGTTCTTCACGTTGCTCATGTTTTTAGTGACAGTTCTTGGATGTTTGTTATTATAAGATGTAGTTCTTTCTTCACTGCACTCTCCTGGTGTGGGTTCTTCACGTTGCTCATGTTTTTAGTGACAGTTCTTGGATGTTTGTTATTATAAGATGTAGTTCTTTCTTCACTGCACTCTCCTGGTGTGGGTTCTTCACGTTGCTCATGTTTTTAGTGACAGTTCTTGGATGTTTGTTATTATAAGATGTAGTTCTTTCTTCACTGCACTCTCCTGGTGTGGGTTCTTCACGTTGCTCATGTTTTTAGTGACAGTTCTTGGATGTTTGTTATTATAAGATGTAGTTCTTTCTTCACTGCACTCTCCTGGTGTGGGTTCTTCACGTTGCTCATGTTTTTAGTGACAGTTCTTGGATGTTTGTTATTATAAGATGTAGTTCTTTCTTCACTGCACTCTCCTGGTGTGGGTTCTTCACGTTGCTCATGTTTTTAGTGACAGTTCTTGGATGTTTGTTATTATAAGATGTAGTTCTTTCTTCACTGCACTCTCCTGGTGTGGGTTCTTCACGTTGCTCATGTTTTTAGTGACAGTTCTTGGATGTTTGTTATTATAAGATGTAGTTCTTTCTTCACTGCACTCTCCTGGTGTGGGTTCTTCACGTTGCTCATGTTTTTAGTGACAGTTCTTGGATGTTTGTTATTATAAGATGTAGTTCTTTCTTCACTGCACTCTCCTGGTGTGGGTTCTTCACGTTGCTCATGTTTTTAGTGACAGTTCTTGGATGTTTGTTATTATAAGATGTAGTTCTTTCTTCACTGCACTCTCCTGGTGTGGGTTCTTCACGTTGCTCATGTTTTTAGTGACAGTTCTTGGATGTTTGTTATTATAAGATGTAGTTCTTTCTTCACTGCACTCTCCTGGTGTGGGTTCTTCACGTTGCTCATGTTTTTAGTGACAGTTCTTGGATGTTTGTTATTATAAGATGTAGTTCTTTCTTCACTGCACTCTCCTGGTGTGGGTTCTTCACGTTGCTCATGTTTTTAGTGACAGTTCTTGGATGTTTGTTATTATAAGATGTAGTTCTTTCTTCACTGCACTCTCCTGGTGTGGGTTCTTCACGTTGCTCATGTTTTTAGTGACAGTTCTTGGATGTTTGTTATTATAAGATGTAGTTCTTTCTTCACTGCACTCTCCTGGTGTGGGTTCTTCACGTTGCTCATGTTTAGTGACAGTTCTTGGATGTTTGTTATTATAAGATGTAGTTCTTTCTTCACTGCACTCTCCTGGTGTGGGTTCTTCGAGTTGCTCATGTTGAGATCTCCAGTAAAAAACTTCTTGACAGGAATAATTAAAAATTTATCTTGACTATGTATTAATTTTTAGAAAATAATGAAGAGTCTATGTTAATCTAACTTTTAGTATACTTTTAGTTAGAGTTTTCAAAAAATTAAAGTATATTTCCTGTCAGGATATTAAAATCTAAGCAGAGCTATGGATTTCTACTGCTATCATGCTGGCATCTTGGCCATTCCCCCTCATGCATTTATTTCTCAGTATAAAATAGGCATAATACATTTTAAAGAGAATGCTTGGATGGGACAACATATTTACAGACACGGAGTGCACAGTTAAAATAGAGTAAATATTTATATATTTGGGTTCTTGTTAAAATTCTGAGGACAAACACTATGATCCTCAATAGTGAGGCTAAATGTGTGGAAAGGACATTTTATACAAAGTCTGAGGTCACAGTATCTTGGAGTATCCCACTTCATGAAGACACAATGTTCTTAGGGTAAGTGTGTACAAGTAACAGCTGTTCAGTGAGACAAAGCCTTTCCATAAAAACACCTTAACTATACTGCACTGAGATAGAACATTTCACTGCATTTATATTATAGCTGTACATTTTCAACATTGTAGGACTCATGGGTCTCATCCATCTGACAGGTAGTCCAAACATAAATCAGTTACACGAGCAAACCTCTCAGCTACAGAGAATTTCACAGAATGCCTAGATTTCTGCCTTTTATTTTTGGTCTGTTCCTCATAAAATGTGTGTTTTTCTAGCAAATTGTGGATGATAGTTGTCACTAAATAATGGCAGATATGTTAGTTTCAGACTTCATATCCTTCAGAAAATATATGCTAATGCAAAACCTGTTATTCTTGCAAATGTCTATGAGTAATGATTAGAATCTGTCTGTATTTTTGCCCCCTCCCGTTATTGTTGGCACTGCCCTTGAACTGTATGTGGTTGAGAGATATGTTTGTCAGTAATAGCTAGAGAAACTGATATAAAGATATATGCTGACTTTACTTGTTAAAATCTGTATTCTGAATGAGAACACAGTTTTAGATTTTTACTCCTAAAAGTGAAATAATAATTCAACAGAAATATAACACATAAAATCAGTTTAAAATGAATAATTGCATATATAAATGACCATCCACACCATGACAAGAAGCTATGCATGTTTGCTGTAACTGAATTATTGTTATAAATGCTCATATAAAACCCTGCAAAAGGAAAATGTATTGGCCATTCTTAAAATACAGAAATTTTATTTTTGACTTTAGTCAGTGAAGCAATTGGTGGTGTTGCGGTAGCGTTGTCGCCTCACAGTAAGACGCTGTCTTGTTCGATTCTCAGCTAGAGCATCTTCTGTGTGGAGACATGCGTGAATGGGCCTACCTTCGTTGAAGGTTGTGCGTCAGAGCTGGCAACTTGGCACATAAAAATCTACTGCCAATCATTAGCAGACCGGAGTTCCGCTGTGGCGACCCCTAACCGGGAAAAGCCGAAAGACACAACAAAGTTAGTGAAGCAATGCAGATAACTAGATGCATACATTTTACGAACTTAAAATTACTAGAGGGTTTAAAGAAACGTCTACTACCAAACAGATAATACTACAACTGTGTATAACACATACTAAATTTTGTTAGGCTGCCGATCTGTAAGCACGATCATGTACAAATGCATTTGTTGTTTAAAACATTTTCAGAGTTGCTGTCCTTGTCTTCTGTTTTAGGTTTCATCTTTATATATTCAAATGTATGGGTATCTGCCTGGAAAATAATTCAAGAGACAACAATGTAGTCAACAACTATTTTAAAATAATACAAGCATTCTAACATATTTAATCAGATACTCAAATACAGATGTAGCCTGCAAGTTGTATAGCAATTCATATCATTACTAAATGCTTAATCATAAATATGGATCCTCACAAACACATAAACATAACATCAGACTTCAACACACTGGCACAAACTACTACAACCCCCAGCCCTCCATTTATTGCCTCCATTCCTGATACAAACAACCTTTATAACCCATCAAGTATACTAACCATGAACAACTTCCCATTCACTGCCATCCATTACCTAGCCTGACAATAAAAATACTGGCCCCCTATCTATCCATGTCTATGTAACGTCTTCATTATAGAAACATACAATAAAACTTCCCCAAAGACTGTACAAACTCACACCCATCATTTCTATTCTGCTTATAAGAGCAATATTGACACCAACTCTGGCACACCTCAACTCTCTTGTCTATTAAAAAAAATGCAAAAAGACTACGTACCCCACTAGACCAGACTGACACTCTAATTAAATTGTATAACCCTGACATACTAGCTATTACCAATTTCTGGATCAAAAAAGAAAATCCAGACTTGCATGATTTTTACCACATCATTATTGCTTTCTGCTAGACCTGGCTCAAGAAATTGCAGTGTAAGCCTCCTACTGTATGAAACACATCTAAAGACTGAACAATTATCCCAGTTAACACACTCTCTGTCACTAGCCCAAACTGGCTACTTCTATAAATTACTACAAAAGCAAACCCTGCACCTCTTGATAGCCTACCTCCCTCTTACTAGGTTTAGGAATTTCTTCCTTGAATTAAATACAAACAATTGTGCTTTAGACATTTTTTCTTCCTTTTGGCTCATTAACACTTGCAGACTATCAGCTTGGTTTGCTTTTAAACTTTCTCATTTGTTTGAATCTAGTTGGAAGTGCCAAGTTAATGCATCAGGTGCAAGTAGAACTTACATGTATAACTCTTTGTAGTATCAATATTATACAATTATACTCAAATTTGGAGACTTTATCATAGAACTGTAGGAGACTTGTACCTTTGAAGTCCTTGAATTCTGTGATATTTGCTTCTGATGGTTTGACATTTTTGAGGGAAGTTCATAGCTCTCAACCTCTTAACCCAAGAAATCTGGACAAAGCCTAAAATAATTGGGGACAGAGGCCCACAAAATAGGGACATATTTTAAGAATTTATTTTAGACTTAGGAAGTTGCTAGAGTAATAGGATGTGTGTGTTAACAAGCATATTCTAAAGGATATGATGTCTGAAATTCAAATGTATATCAAATTTTATACTTTAATCCTCAGGGATTTGCCAGAAAAATATAAATTTTATGAGGAACAGTCCAAAAATAAGGGGCAAAAATCTGGACATTCTGCAAAACTCTGTACAGTTGAGAGGTATGAGTTTACTTGTTTGAGGTCTGACTTGACCAGTGGGAGGGGGTACCTTGGGAATGCTACATACAGCTGCTATCTTTGATAGGATGAAATCAAGTATATTTTATCCTCTAGTGTGCTCTTTAACAATTGAGTCCTGGGAATTCTTATGTATGAAGTCTAGGAAGTGTGTGCATATCCAACATTTGTGGTATAGGTCCCTCCAGTTTATCATTTGGTAGTTGAAATTGCCTAGGATAACAGTGTTCTCACTTATGAAGAGGTCATTAAGAATATTTAGGAATTTTATATGATTTTCTGGGGACATAGAGGGAGTCTTGTAGCATATCATGATCTGACACCTGATCCTGTTTAGTATGATCTGATTCTCTATAAGCTCTGTTTGTGGGTCTCTAGGTATCTGTCTCTTAGTAATGTGTTTTTTTAACAAATATGGATATGCCATGCCACCACAGTTTCTCTCAGGTCTAAATGACTGGTAAGCGCAAAACACAATTACTGAGGATATGCCCTCTTTTATTTATTTTTCATTTAACATTTGTTTACCAGGAAAGTCAACTTAGAACAAAGCCAATTTTTAGCGGAGACCCGGGGAGAAATGCTCCAAACGCATGTCTTTACAATGAGGGAGGAAACTTGAGAGCACCTGGAGGAAAACCACATGAATGCAGGGAGGACATGCAGACTCCACACAGAAAGCACTATAGTCAAGAATCAATCCGAAGAACCTCTTGTTGTGAGGCGACAGCACTACTGTTGCATCACTGCACCACCCTCTGGACTTCTAAACCAGTTTTCTGTAATAACACATACATGGATGTACTTCAAATACAGGAGGGCTTTAAGGGCTTGCAGTTTGGTGTTTAAAGAACCACGTTGATGTGGTCCAGTGGTTGATTTGTTTTAGAGGTTAGATTAGGAGGTCCATTAGCTGAAATCTATCTAAAAAGGACACATTTGGGGCAGAAAATGCTTTTCCCAGTATTCAGGTGCTTTGGAATGAGAGGTGCAAACTGCCTTTTGTGGAGAAAGTAGGGTTATCATGCACCTCATCCTATCATCATTGACAACCCCAGTCTAATCTCAAACATTATCATCCACCCTCGTTCTTTTAGTGACCATTGCTCAATAAACTTCATAATAAATAATACCATAACAACCCCCCCAACTACTCTTATCTAGGCTTAAGACAGAGTCAAACAGAAAAAAGAAACCTTAAGGAGACCCTCTCCATTACAGACTAGTCTTTCATATTGAACCTAAACAATGCTAACTTTGCTGCAGAAGCTCTCACCTTTATACTCAGAACCTTCCAGGATACATTCTTTCCCATAATTTTTTGACTCTACAAACCAAAAGGAAATGTTTTTCTGACTCCTGAATTGAAATCCCTTTTACAGCTCAGAGATAGCATATGGCAGGTATGAAAAACAACCCTTCCCATAGAAAAAGGCAAAAATGCATCCAACTTAAAAACCTCTCAAAACAAGCAATAAGATAACAATAAAAGCCAGCCGATGAAAATATTTCAAATATCCTTAACTAAATCACCAAAAGTGTTTTGGAATAAAGTGAAGTGACTCACAGGAAGGGATATTTAAAATAAAGCAGCAATGAAAATGCCTGCATTCTTTCTGTCTGGTTTTCTCTTTGAATTCTTCTATAGTCTGCAAATTGACTTTAAAAAGTCAAAGCAAGAGACTTAGAACTGCTTCTGCAACAAATAAAAACTGACAACCCACCAGGTACAGACAGCTTCTATCCCTGCTTTATGTACTACTGCAAGGCCTTCCAAGAACCCCCCACCAGTACATTTTTACTTTCTGCTTAATAAAAACTCTCATGTTAAATATATGGAAAATAGCCATTGTTGGCCCAATCCTAAAACAATCTAACCTCTAAAACTTCCCAGTATAAGCCAGTCTCTATCCTTCCCACTCTAGGCAATCCCATGAAAAAATGATTGGTGTTCACCTCACCCAAACATCACTATCTACAACTCCTCTCCCATAAACAACACAGCTTCTGGCCTGGTCATAGCACACTTATTACACTATTAACCCTGTCCAATGAAATACTACTAGCTATGGATAGAAGCCAGCTTATTGGAACCAACTTTACTGGCTTTATAAAAGCTTCCCCCCTCAATGACTTCACCATCCTCCTCCTCCTCCTCCTATTGCAACAGACAGGCACCAGTCTTGATTCCCTATCTTGGTTACAAAACTATCTCACAAATAACCACTTCACTGTCAAAATTCCTACCCGTCAGCCTTCACAAAGGTACCACAAGGTTCCTTGCTTGATATTCCACATTTTCCTTCTTTAAAGTAAAGTTTCCCTTGACTAATTAATCTCCCCTACTTCTCTACACAGATGATATGAGGTACTATTTCACACAAGCAGGACAGTACCTTACCATACCTTATCTTCAGAGAGATCTGCAAACTGATTTCCTAACCCTAATCTAACGAATTTCCATTAAAAATCTCCTTCTCAACTCCAACAAAACCAAAAATGATTTTTGGCACCAAATAAGAACTTATTAAAAAAAAACTCTGTATATCTATGACTATATCAACAACACACCCTTAGAAAACACTACCTCTTTTAAATACCTTGGCATTTAGCATAACTCCTCCCTTAACATCTCCATCAGCTTTGATTGCACAAGAATTACATTCGCACTTGCTGTTCAAGAACTTGAGGGCATGTTTGGCCTGATGGCTCATGGCACAAATAAGCAACTAACCATCATCACTCTTTCCTTTATTTTAAGCAGTGAAACTCAGTATCTTCCTTTAAAATTCACCTAGATGCCTGAATGGATGGCCACAAATTTACCCTGAGTTTGACTGGTATGAACGTCTTGGGGAAAGGAGCCACATGAGAGAGACAACACTAGCAGGGGATGAATAGTCACAATATATATATATATGATTCTATAATCCATTAATCCATAATGAAACTGATTGAGCCTGACCCACATTGTCAATGGTCAACATGCCCATTGCTTACTTGATATTATAAATGCAAACTCCCTTGAAGAAACAGTAAAACATCATAAAAGGGGAAAAAATAACCTTGATCTTGTCCTCACAAATATGCCCCCTTCAGGTACACATCCATATGTATCATCCTCCCTCATTAAATCAGACCATGAATCAGTTATCCTTTTCTTTAAAACTGCTGGTACCTCCAACGATAAATGCCTCATTACTCAGAGACTTCTCAGAAACAAACTTTCTTCAATTACTCCATGACCTCAATAAATTATGCTGTAATCCTCCCCTGGTGGATCCACCTTAGCTAAATAAATCATGCTAACCTGAAAACACCCAATCTCCTCCCTCTGACATCTGCAGGCTTCAATCAACACTATGGTCATCTGTCTTGATATCTGACAATATTAACACTTCCAGCAGCAGTAAAATTTTTCCACCTCACAGTGAATCCTATATATATGGAAGCTATTAATTTAATCAAATGTAAACTTGGTTGATGTGTTTAGTCAACACAATTTGGTTGAGTAAGCAGATAATGGACGGGTGTGCAAGATCACACAATTCTTGAAGATGGAAAAGTTCTCTTTCCCCAATATTATGTGATCTCAGAGTTAGTATTTACAATTAGATGGAAGCAAGGGGGCTGCAGGGGGGTCTTCCCACCTTGCAAAAAAAAAAAAAAATGCTGAGGCACTTAAATGCAATCTTCCCAAACCCCAAAGACCTCTCAGACATTCTGCCTGCAAAAATGATCCTCAGCAAACTTAAAAGCACTAAACAGTAACAACACCTAACACTGCACATACAGTCACACTTAGTGGAAATGCAACTACAAAACCTATAAGTCAAGTCAATGCACTGCCAAGGATTCTAGTCATACGGGACTCCAATATACAACCTACCAATGCCCCACTCACTAGGTTGACTATGAAAATAACAGTTAGTTGCCTATCAGGGGCCAGGATCCATCAAATTAAGCATGCAATCAAGTCATTGCACAGGTACCACTATAATTCAGTCATAGTCCATGTTGTTCTAAATGACCTGAGAAGTGCCTTCCTAGACTATATGAAAAGAGACATTATGGAGCTCTTGAACTATGTGTCACAGGCTGGTATGTGCCTAGCATTGATCAGCATGTTACCTTCACCAAGGATGATGCTACTATATGAACAGTAGATGACAGATTGTAATAACTGGCTTAGTTTTTAGTGTCATTCTAGGGGGATACAATATTTTTCAGTGTGGGAGGACATGGTTAGCAAGCCATGATGCTTTACCAGGGATGTCTACAGCTGCCCCCCTAGGCTTTGGAATATTGGCTAAAACATTGTCCTCCCACACAACCTTTGTAGACAATGACAAATATTTTACACATTCCAACATAGCAAAATCAACTCAAGGAAATCTAAAGGTGCTACTGCTCAGTACCAGGAGTCTAAACAAGAAGCTCCACTCCCTGCAAACTCTCCTCCCCTTGGAGAATGAGGACATCTGTGCAGTTACAGAGAAATGATTTAAAGCTGCACTGAGTATCCCTGCAGTGCAAGGCTTTGGTGCCTTCTACACATTGAGACTAGAAACTGCGCAGAGAGGGACTAAGGTTGGAGGTGTCTCAATATACATCAATAACAAACATACACTACGTTGGTTAAATAGGATGATGCACTGGAGTACCTTGACATCCAGATTACCATAAACAGAATCCCATACCATACTGTAGCAAGTTATAGGTCACCCTCTATGTCCCATAAAACTCATAGCTCATACTTAGACTTAATAGAGACAGTCATCATTCAAATGTAATTCAACAGCATTCATAATTACAGCAGTCTGCATCAGTCATTGTAATTAATGCATGAAGTGCTCTACCCAAGCAGTGGAGTTAAAACAAATCATTTTTCACCTCGGTCAATTTGTCGCTGATTATATACCCTTTCATATGCCTCAATATAACTATTAAAGTCATCTCCCTCGTTATACTGAGGAAACCTTTTTGCTCTGACAATAGCATGCAGGACTTGGCTTTCATCCCCATTTACTCATGTATCTTGATGTGGAGCCAGCAGTTACCTTCCATGCTGCAGCTCCTTCTTTCTCTTCTGTGCCAAAAGCTGTTTCATTCTCTGTGGCACTTCGATGTGCCTCATTTCTTTTTCCAACTCCAGTGTTTTTGAGGTGAAGTTGCATTCTGAAGTAATCTTCAGATGGACTGAGTTGCTTTGCTACATACTCTACACAAACAGCAACTACCAGTCTGTCTCCAGTTTCAGTGATCTGAGTCTTAGCTCTTCTCAGTGTGGCTGACATGTCATCCTTTGGCATACAGGCATTTGGAAGTCCTTTTGATTTGCATGACTTAATCAGGTAAGATGCTAACATTTTTTATACTCAGAACAGCTCATTTCATTTCCTAACTACAATGACACAAAAATAAAACAACTGCAGTGCATCACATCTTGTGCAATGTTTATCTTGTATTTGCAACAGCACACACACTTTCTGGAGATAAAACTCTTTTGCAAGTTTTACGCTACACAATCTACTCACTGCTACCTACCAAGTACGTGTGACCAGCAGCCATATATATCCCACCCACTATGCCCAAATAATAGGTGGTTTTAAGCAATGCAGTCCCTCACCACTAGTAACAATGTATATGTGACAAGCAGAGGTATGGGAACTTGATCCACACCACTGCTTGCCAATTAATATGCAAAGGATAATTGCCATTAATGATATTTGGTAAAATGTGTACTTGTTCCTCTGGAATTAGTTGAAAGTTGCCAGATCAAGATAACCTGTATGCTGTGCAGACACATAACACAGTTGCAATACTTGGCATCCCATGATTTCACTCATCTTAGACTGGGCCTTCCACTTCAGTCTTACAACAGTAATTGAAATTTGTTGAAAATGATTTTTTTACACACACACACACACACACACACACACACACACACACACACACACACACACACACACATATGACATTTTTCAGAAAGGAGTAAATGACATCTGTCGAGTATCAACATTCTCTGCCTCAAATTAATGTAACGTTGCCACCAATCAACCACCCTGGCAGACAACGAAGACAATTTCCTGTTTACCCCTAAAATCCCTTAACTATATAAATGGAAGCATTTAGCTCTGAGTAATCAGTTGTTGATAAATGATGCCAAACAGTTTGTAGAACAGTTAAATGAACACATTTTAAAGTTCATAAATAAAGTAACAGCCACAATCATTTATACCAGAACAATAAAACTCTTGAAATAAATAAAAATAAAGCATTTCACCTGAAAAAGTTAATATGCAAACATGGATAATCATGCACAAGAAATCTAGAATTAAAGTTCTTAATAGGCAGGTGATGTAAATCTATCTTTATTGGCTAGTCTAGACCCCAATTTTTTCTAAAGACTTCATTTGCCTGTCTGTCATTAGCTTTCAAGTTCAGAATAGACTCATTAAAGTTCTTACAAACAGCTCTGTGCCTTTATGCATGTCCCAACAGAAAAATAGCTATCAGTCTTTTTCTAAGTGAGTCTCAGGTAGGAATTCAATTTGGCTTCGGCTCAGAATTCTAAATAAACTAATACCCCTTGGCCTAGAGTAACATCTTTGAGGAGCAATAGACTCTAAATACTGTAGATGTGCACTTAACAGAGTTAGTTTCACTTTCAAATGACAGTACATTTCCACAGCAGTAGATGTTCAATGTTAATATTCAGTATCACACACTTCTTTTTACAATTTCATGTTTACTAAAAGGTAAGGCCAATGCAACTTCCATTTTTCTTTAAAATAATTGTTTCAGTATGCTTAATTCAGTATAGCTTTAGTGCAACTTAGTTCTGCTGTCTTTCATTTCCCTTTTGAAGGAACAGTTACATTCTTCCAGTGTATTAGATCTTTTTACAACCATGGGCTTGACCCTAAAGGTTTTGGGTTCTGACCCCAGGACAGTCAAGGCTGAAACTCCATCTCTACTGGAGAAAGAGTCTTGTTTAATTCTAAAACACTTTAATCTTCTATTTCTATCTATAATAGCAGGTCTAGATACCTTACACACATCATAATCAGTAGAAAAATATTATTTACCTAAGTAAAATACATTCAAGCAATATTTATCTTAGGGCAGAATTTTCTGCCTACTTTTACATTTTTAAAAGCTTTATTCACCTTCTCTAAAAACACTTTATCCGTCCAAGAATAGAAATCTTTTTAGTAACAACAGAAAAAGTTACCAATAAAAAGACTCAACAGCAGCAACGGAATAATACATGCACCACAGTAGCTGTTCCATGGGACCTTATGGGAAGGGGTGTGGCTAGCAGCCTGTAAAAGTTTCAGATGCTGAGCTGCATAGTACCTAAAGCCCAATAGCGTTAGTCCCAGTCATGACAAAAACGGACCTCCTCCTTATACCAGATCATTTGTTACTTAGGGCTATAATGGTAACTGCATAAAGAGAGACTGTACTGATAAAGGCGGTGTAATAAGTGTTAAGAGAAGTACAGACATGAATATATCCCTCTTATATGTTGGCAGAGTTAAGGATAGTTATATAACAGTGTGCACAAGCCAGTCATGCATAGTGTACACCAAGCTTCAACAGTCAAAACTAAATTTTCTGAATCACATTCCAGTAGCACACTTATATTATGCATACCAAGCTTCAGCATTGAATATCCAACTGCATTCCAGTACCTGACCTATGGAGTGTATATCAGACTTACAAAGTCAGTACCAAGCATTTATGAACATTACAGTTTGTCACACCAATCCAAAATAGAATATATAAACAAATAAAATATGAAGTTCCACGACAACTGCTAAATGAAGCACAGCAAGTAAAGTCAGGACCACAAGGAGTGAATTTATTCGAATCCAAATGACTTAGCGCTTTCGCCATAAAACGGCATCATCAGAGTCATTTAAACCAACTGACATACAATACTTTTATATCAAAAATAATCAGTGACATCACAATAAATTATAAATTAACCAATGAGCCTGTTTGAACAATTTCAAACACATCCACGTATTGTATACATTTTCTATCTTATATTATATTTTATATATTTTATATTTTATAGAATTACCAAGTTAAAAAATACATATTTAATGTGAATCATAAATAAAAATGTATATATATTTATATTTATATACACAATCCAAACATCCTTAAAATAAACTAACAATTATATAAAATATGATCTTTGCTTCAGTACTGGCTTGAGGGAAATGTAATCATTTAACCCAGGGTGTTTCAAAGCATTGAGTCTCAACTGCCACTCTACTTCAAGCAGGGCCACTTTGTTGCTGAGATCACCACCCTGGTCAGTATATACCCTATCAATAACAAAAAATAAAAACTTTTTAAATTTTTGACAGTTACAACTATGTAAATATAAGGCATTGTGTTCATCTTTGTTCGTGATTGCTCTAACATGCTCTATAATTCTATCCCTTAATCTACGTGTGGTCATACCCACGTAGAAAGCCTCGCAGGACATACATGACACCACATAAACAAGGTGCTTAGTGTTGCAGTTGCAAATGCCTGGACATGCTAAAGTGTGTCCAAATCCTTTAATACAAACATAAGCACCTTCAGCTATGAATCTGCAACACCTGCACATACCACACTTAACCATTCGTGACTTATTGTGTGTTGTACCCTTTTCTAGAATGGATTTCAAATTTTCACTTCTACTAAACACAATCCTGGGCTTAGCCCCTACCACTTTCTTAAACTCCTCATTCAAGAAATAATCCCAAGCTTTCTCCAGGGTTGTACACATTTCAGGTGCTTTTTCATTAAACTTAAGTAAAAAGCAAGGTCCTCCAGATTTTGTATCATCAGTTGAGCTTGTTTTATTATTAACGTCCCCTACAATCACTGGTTCAACCTTAATGATAGGAGAATATATTGAACGCCTTTTCCTATAAACTTCTTTTTTAATACTTAACAACAATTTGAGTGGGTAGCCCCTATCCAATAACATACCAATAAATTTATAAATTTCTTGCCTAAAAATTATATCGTCACTTACAAGTCTGGATATCCTAACCATCTGTCCCTTTGCCACCCCCTTTTTTCCGATGAAATGGGTGGCAACTCATAAAATGCAAAAGGAATTTGAATAACTTTCTTTCCTATAAATTGTGCTAGTAAATCCAACATTTTGTTTCAAAACTGTAATGTCCAAGAAATTTACACTATTCTTGTTCCATACATAAGTGAACTTCAAAAAGTTAGTAGTGGTGTTAAGATAATCAAGAAACTCAACTGCTTCCTTCTCATCACCTTCCCATAATATAAGTAAATCATCTAAAAACCTATTGTAAAGCACAATAATTAAAAAAAATCTAGATGAGAATATAAAAGTCCTTTCCCATGCTAGTAACACCAAGTTAGCAAAGACCGGGGCACATTTTGCCCCCATTGCAACACCAGAACATTGCTTAAAAATTTCACCTTCAAATTTTATAAAATTATTGTTTAAAACAATTTCCATCAAGTCATGCAAAAAATTCAATTTACTCTTATCAACAGATGAACTCATATTCAAACTGTTGTAAAACATCTCCAGCCCTTTAGAATGGGGAATAACAGAAAAAAGATTAACTATATCAATTGTTAAGAATCCAAATGAATTAAAACTGTTCTTAACCTCCTTTAATCTTTCAAGGCAATGCCATGAATCTCTCAGGATATGTGCCACTTCACCCAAGGTAGGTTTAGCTAGTTCATCAATAAATGCTGCCAGGTGCTCTGTTTTAGAACCTCTGGCAGCCACTATGGGCCTAAATTGTAGATTATAAGTGCCTTTATGCACCTTGGGGATCCCAAAGATGCATGGCATAATAGCGTTTTTCACCATAAGAAAATCAAATTCAGTTTCATTAATTACCCCTTGAAATAATGCATCTAAAAAGAACAGATCTATTTTGCTATATGCCCTGTTGACCTCATTGATGGATGCTCTACAGTACGTACTTTCATCATCAAGAATTTCCATCATGGATGTAAAATAATCTATTTTATTCATAAGGACCATGCCACCACCCTTATCAGGCCTCATACTTCTAATATTGGAAGATCTAATTTCTTTAAGCAACAATCTTTCTTGACTGGTTAAATTATCACTTAATTTGTTTTTTTCTCCACAAATTCTCCTAAATTCAAAATCTAAAAACTTTTCAAGTGCTACCAATTCAGCTAAGGGTGGTGGAATAAAGGTACTTTTCCTTCTCAATTTCCAAGTTTCCAAAGTTTCCCCTGCTGGTTGAACATCACCATTTCCATGAAAATACATTTCCAGGTTCAGCTTTCTCAGAAATAACTTAACACTGATCATAACTTGGGCAATGTCTAATCTAAAATTAGGTACAAATTTAATACCTTTAGTGAATAACTGAAATGAATGTCACTAATCTCCATATCACTATAATTGTATATAGAGAAACCACATTGCCTATGTGTTGTACATTCCAATTTAGAATCAGGTTCATTATCCATTATAATTAGACTGGCTGTTTCATTCTCACCACACGTTATATTACTTGAACCATAATTCAGCTGTTCACAGAAATCATTCCCAGTCAACAAAATTTGATTATCTATCTCATTAATAACTTGATTCAAACACAATTCAATACTATCACTGAAAACATTGCTAGCGAATTCATTTGAAATGCACAATAAATCATTGGTAACAGGAATTAATTCATCAGAATAGGCACTTACTTGATTATTACCATCATTTCCTAATGAGTTAACTAATGTCACATTATTACCATCACAAACATTCAAAATTTCATTGTTTCCATTTGGTTTTGCACATGTCAATAATAATTCGCTAATTAATACAATTTCCCCCTGAACATTGCTATTACTAAAATTCAAACACTCAGGCTCATTGGTCACATTGGAATTATCTAACAATACACATTCAACTTTTTTCAGTAACCCCTCTGAAATCTGTTCTTCCCTCTCCCCCCCATGTAATAGTCTTGTTCCACATATACAGGCTTCTGAGTCCTGTTCATCAGTCTTTTGGACCTCCGAGGGACCATAGGCTCGTCCAAAAAAACCTCTTCCTCGCCAACCACAGAGTGTCCATTAACTTCAGCACAATCTTGCACATTTACCATGCGGCCCTCATCAAATTGAGCCACAAATTTGTTGTCGTTGTGCCGATAATTAAATTCTTTTTTCCCGGTGGGTATGCACATTGATTGTTATAATCATATGTGCCCCTAGCCAATTTTTTCTGTTTTGTAATTTTGTTTTTGTTAACAAAAAGCTCAAGATTTCTTTGTATTCTTTCAAAACTTGCCTTAAATTGAAAAAAACAACAAATCTGTAGTGATGCTGGAATGTAATTTTGTGATATCTTCATGAAGTTTAATTAACTTAGCATCATTGTTTCTCATAATGAACATTACCCCAGTACTAGATTTACATGCTATGTATCAAGCTTACAATGCAAGCACCAAGCTTTTTGGATTAAACCTCAGTAACAGAGTCACTTGGTTTAAAAAGGGCATACCATGCTTTACTGCACTGTACCCCAGTTACTGACCTACACATTTGTACCATATGCATAATTCTAACATGCAATCAATCATGGAAAGGCATCATCTTAAATTTAAAATAGTCATTCCCATTAGCAGATGCTGTTCCTGATGGGTCTAATATCGCAAGACAAAATGATCATATGAGAATTTTTACTGATAAATTACATTACAAACTGAGCACATAATTTTGTTAAATTAAGGACATGTTGATTGCTAACTCCAGTTAACTTCTAATAACAATTCTACCACCTATCTTTAGATGTCTGCTGCTTATATTTAGTTCAATTCTGTTTCAGTTTAGCCAGCTCTGTGATGTAGAGGGATTAAGCCCAGGCTATAGTGCAGGTGACCTGAGTTTGAAAAGAAGCTCAAGCATCTGTTGTATGAGAATGAGCAATGGCTGCTGTTTTACCTATCCAGAGGGGAGGGATACAGCTCTGCCTCACCCTGAGGATGACTCCTATCATGAGGACTAGCTGTTACTGAGTGAATTTCAAACATGCACTCTACTGCTGTGCTACATTCAGACTGGTAGGCAAGGGGAACTCAGCATGTGAAGGTACACTTCCCCTCAAGAGACAGTGAAGGTAGAGATGGGAGGACCAGCTGATGGGGGAATAATCTGAAGAAAAGAGGGTCATCTGCTATCCCAAGAACAACAAGCTGGCTTGCTCCCAATCACTTGAGTCTTGCAGAGGAATGGAAAACTGATAGGGATTCATAGGGATTCCTGGTCAGGAATGAATGGCCATAGGTCTCACCCAAGGTCTCACCAAACTACCCTGGGAGTGCTGGCTTATATTCTCCTAGAATAAAAGGGCCATTTGAGTTCCAATAGTAAAGCCATTGAGGAAGTACTGGAAAAGTTAAAAAAATCTCTTACTGAGCCTGTTAAATCACTTTTGTTACTGTATCACTGATTGTAACACTTTTTTAGCTAGTTTCACTGTGTGAAACGTATTAACTGGAAATGTTGCCCATTTGTTAAGCATCTGTTTGATTGCTCTGATTTTCCTGCCAAGGAGTGTATCATATAACTGATTTTTTTTTTGCAGTTAAAAGGATTCTCTAGAGTCTCCTTGCTCCTTTTTCTGTTTAAAATGTCCATTTAGTGCCTAACTGCTGTTTTTCTGCTGTGATAAACAATTCTATAGTGTTTTCTGCCTAAAATAGTGTAGCTAGTAGCTTTAGCATAGTTTCCCACACCCCCACCCTATTGATGTCTTGTTCTTAAACTTGGTGGCTTTGCAGTTGCCCGCCCTACTATAAATTTGATCTGGGACAATCGTCCCAGTCCAGTCTCATTAGCTCATTCTACCTAATACAGAGAGAAGATTTGGGAAGACCAACCCCCTTAGTTTCTTAACCTTGAATTTTGTTCCTCCTTTGTCCCTTTCCACATTACTAACAAAAAAAAAAAAAAACACTTTATTCAGCTGCTTTTACAGTATTTATGTTTCCTCCTCCTAATATATTACTTCATCTTGCTTTTTTCTGCAAATTTTTCTCTAAATTGTTCACTTGCATCTTCTCTGCTGCATTTATTATTGCTTGTTTTTAGCCTGTTTAAATTTTAAGTGTTATTCTAAGTCTCTTAATTTTGGTTTAAGCACTTGGCTTTAGGCCTATCCCTTAGTTGTCCATGGCTTCTCTCCCTCAGATTCTGACAAATATGGATGGACAATTTCCTATGGTTTCTCCTGCCAGCCTGGTTGATATGGGCATCCTGAGACAGTGGAACAACTGCCTCACATGCACGCACAGCCATCTATTACTACCACCTAGGAACAGAATTGAGATGCAATTACATTAAGAACCTAGAGTCTATGCTCTCCCTCTCACAAGCCAGTATATCTGGCACATAGAAGGTTGTCAACACAATCACTACACCTCAAAATCCACCCACAACTACACAACATACACCCACATATGTGGAGGTTCTCAACAAAAACAAAACCAAACAAAAGAGACCTCAGAGGCAAAAACACACACGAACTCCACAACCCTCAACACCACATACCACACATAGTCCAGACACCTGTGTCTCGCAACCGCTAAGGCCTAACCATAAATCCAACTTATCAGTCACAGGAGACTCCATTGTAAGACACACAGATGTGCCTCTCACCAGGCTGGATAAGAAGAAATTCACGGTTAGTTGTTTGTCAGGTGCCAGAATCTGCCATATCACACACACACACACACACACACACACACACACACACACACACACACACACACACACACACACACACACACACACACACACTCACACACACACACACACACACACACACACACACACACACACACACACGCGTCTCTCAGCAACAGATACTGTTATGAGGCTGTCATAGTCCATGTTGGCATGAACAACTTGAGATGTACCTCCCTGGACTATATGAAGAGAGAGACATGATTGAGCTCACTGAATATGTGTCCTAGGCAGGTATATCCCTAGTCTTAAGCAGCATCCTGCCAGCACCCAGAATGATGCCTCGATACAAACAAAAAATGATTGACTTTAACAATTGGCTTGGTTTGCCTAATTTCTGGTATCATTCCAGGGGGTCCAGTACCTGACAGCCTGGTTAGATATGATCGACAGACCATGATGCTTTGCTAGAGATGCTGTGTATCTGTCTCACTTGGGCTTCAGGCTTCTGGCAAAGGCCCTTGCCTCCCCCATAGTGCCTTTTTTAGGAAAAGTCATGAGGTCAATACTACCAAATTAAACATTTCAAGAAAATGCAAATTAAAGGTCATGCTGCTCAACGATAGGAGTCTAAACATGAAACTGCACTCATTGCAAGCATTCTTAACCCTGGAAGATGCTGACATTCATGCAGTCACAGAAACCTAGTTCAAAGCTGTGGAGTGCACCCCAGCCTTACATGGTTACTCATGCTATCATACATTCAGACCACAAACTGTGGGCAGCAAAGGCAAAAGAGGTGTAGCTTCAATATATATTAAAGACACACACACCTGCAGGCTGGTCAAACAATATGATGCACAGGAGACCCTCCAGGTGCAGTTAACCAATAACAAAACCCATATTAAAATCGTAGCTAGCTACAGGCCCCCAACTTTGACTCAAGATGTCCATTCCACCTATCTGGACCTCTTCCAATCTATCAAGATTCAACACTTTACCCTGATCCTAGATGATTTTAACTTCCCAACCACAGACTGGTAAATCTACTCATGCCAGAACACAAATACCCAGAGATTCCTCAATTTTATCAATGCAACAGCCTTGGAACAGCTAGTTGATACCCCCACAACAGGTGATAATATTTTGGACTTGGTATTAACCAACATGAGTAACTACTGCAGCACCCCTACAGTTTCATCTTTCATGGTAAGATCCGACCATAAACTGCTTACTTTTAAAGTCAACTTCTCCCTTGATCCCCATCTAGCTAGGATGAAACAAGAAAGCTGATTACAACCTCCTGAGGGATGGTATAAACAACTTCACAGTCCCCTCCCTCTTTGCAGGAACTGACACCAATTTCCAAATCTACAACAAAGTACTATACGAGTATTGATTTAGATGAATGGAATCAAGAATGCCCGACAGGACAAAGTCATCTTCCACAAGGAAGAGTAAACCTGTCTGGTAGACATCTGCAATAACTAAACTATATAACAAAAGGAAAAAAAATTGCTGTCCAGGACCAAGAAGGAGCAGCTGCCCAATTGGAAGCAATATCTCCTTAGCCTGAACACTTGACCCCACACAATTTGGCTTTGTTAAGGGGAGGACTTCTCTTTCAGCTCTCTTGTTTAAAAGCCTGTGTTTGCACTTTTCCCTGCCTTTCCCATAACTAGTCTAGTCCAGATACAGATTTGCTGTATCCAGGACTGTTTGTAAGCTTCTGAGCCCCCAAGCTTTTCTGTGTTGGAGGGAAGTCTTCTAGCTTGTCAATGGAAGTGGTAAGCACTAGGCAGCCTATCTACCACAAGAGGAGTGGTTTCTGGCCCAGAAATTGTAGTTTATTGGCTGTTTGGGCAGTTTTTCCATCTCTTTCAATTTTCTGGTTTAAAAGCCTGCATTTGCACTTTTCCCTGCCTTTCCTGCAACTAGTCTAGTCCAGATACAGATTTGCTGTATCCAGGACTGTATGTAAGCTTCTGAGCCCCCCAAGCATTTCTGTGTTGGAGGGAAGCCTTCTAGCTTGTCAGTGGGAGTGGTAAGCACTAGGTAGCCTATCTACCATAAGAGGAGTGGTTTCTGGTTCAGAAATTGTAGTTTATTTCCAGTTTGGTCAGTTTTTTTCCACCTCTTTCAACTTTCTGATTTAAAAGCCCACATTTGCACTTGTTTCCCACCTTTCTGGTAACTAGTCTAGTCCAGATACAGATTTTCTGTATCCAGGACTGTTTGTAAGCTTCTGAGCCCCCTAAGCCTTTCTGTGTTGGAGGGAAGCCTTCTAGCTTATCAGTGGGAGTGGTAAGCACTAAGTAGCCTATCTACCACAAGAGGAGTGGTTTTTGGCCCAGAAATTGTAGTTATTTGCCGTTTGGGCAGTTTTTCCATCTCTCTCAACTTTTCTGGATTAAAAGCCCACGTTTGAGCTTGTTTCCTACTTCTCTTGTAACTAGTCTAGTCCAGCTACAGCTTTCCTGTATCCAGGAATGTTTGTAAGCTTCTGAGCCTCCCTAGCCTTTCTGTGTTGGAGGGAAGCCTTCTAGCTTATCAGTGGGAGTGATAACCACTAAGCAGCCTATCTACCACAAGAGGAGTGGTTTCTGGCCCAGAACTTGTAGTTATTGGACATTTGGGCAGTTTTTTCCAACTCTCTCAACATTTTTAGTTTAAAAGCCTGCGTTTGAGCTTGTTACCCACTTCTCCTGTAATTAGTCTAGTCCAGGTATGGACTTGCTGTATCCAGGACTGTTTGCAAGCTTCTGAGTGGTGCCAAAGTCTGCTCTTCAATTTTCCCTTAGATCTGCTAGTTCTCTCCTCTCCTGTACATTTACTAGCTTATTGGACTAGCACTTTTCCAGACTTCTTGTAGCAATTATTGTAGTACACAAAAGTGCTTCCAGCACTAAATGTTCTACAAGGAAACAGTTCCAGTAATTATTAATGCCCACCCCTCCAGGTATGTCTAAAGGTCAATTCCCTGTGTTTTCTCCTATTAACTTGGTGAACTTGGGCATCCTGAGGCAATGTGGAAACTGCCTCATGTACACCAACAACCCTCTCCTCTTACCTCCCAACACTCAGACTTGTGAGAGATGCACTTATATATCCAAATTGGAAGCCACACACTCTTCAGCCAAGACTGGAATAGCTGGACAAGAGGAGAAGGTCAACACTTGCGCCACACCACATGGAACACACAACCCTCCAGAACACACAACAGCACTGCCTTCACATAAAAACACATACCACACACCTGCCTTTGTGGAGGCACTCAATAAAAATCTACCCAAACAACAGAGACCTCCAAGGCAGAAATACACTCGACCACCACAGTACAACAGTAATCATGAGACACATAACTCTCCTAAACAGTGTGTCACTCAACCAAAGCCCCTAAGGCAAAACAGCATGCCCAACACACTAGTCATAGCTGACTCGATAGTGAGGTACACTGATGTCCCACTCACTAGGTTGAATAAGGAGAAAGTAACACTCAGCTGCCTATCAGGTGCCAGGATCCACCACCTAACACATGCACTCAGGTCCCTCAACAACAGGTACAAATATGACTCTGTCATTATACATGTGGGTGTGAATGACCTGAGGTGTACCTCCCTGGACTACATGCAAATGGACACAGAGGAGCTCTTGGATTATGTAGCCCAAGCAGGTATGACCCTAGCCCTGAGCAGCATCCTACCATCACCCAAAGTTATACCACATTACAAGCGGAAAATTATTGATTTCAGCAATTAGCTAAGTTTCTGGCATCATTCTAAGGGGATCCAATATCTGTCTGCCTGGGATGACATGATTGACAGACCTTGATGCTTTGCCAGAGATGGCCTGCATCTGTCACCCCTAGGCTTCCGGAAACTGGCCAAAGCATTTGCCACCCCTATAGTGCCTTTTTAGGCAGTGTTCCAAAGTCCAAATTACCGCCATAACAGCTGCAAACAAATAAAGCACAACACAGCAACTGAAGAGTACAAACTTTAATAACAGTTAAGCGCTTTCTTCCCACTTCATAGGGAGAACAATTCATTCATCCCCACCCAGCCTTCAAATAACACTTCATTAATACAATTATCCAATTAATTAAACAAACCACAATTAATTGACATAATTTAAAAACATAATACATTAAAATGTGTTTGAAACCAATAGAGAATATATATAAACTATAATAAATAAACAAATATATATATATATATATATATATATGTTCTAGCCTATAAAATTCTTCAATTTTAAAACACATGTAATGGCAGTGGCCTCATTAATGCCCGGGTATTCAGTTGCATTCAAACGCAATTGCCATTTTAACTCACATATATCCAGGTGTATATGCAGACTTCTTCCCTGAGAATCTTTTACAATTTGCTGAATTACCAAAAACTTGAATTCATGGTCCGCATTTTCTGTAATATGCCTGCTTAAGGCAATGGTCATCCTACCATGTCTAATGTCAAGTAAATGTTCAGCAATTCTGTTCTTAAAATACCTACTAGTTTTTCTGACACTTTGCGACATATACTACATTAAGGCTGCTACAATTATAATGCCCATTTATAAATATAGGTATATCATTTAACTTATACCGGTCACCTGTTTCCAATATATGGACAGACTGTACACATTCTACACTTGAAATTCCCTTTCCTTCTATGATTGTATTTATTACTTACACATCCAGCTGCCTCCAAAATATTCTTAAATGATCTATCCTTCTTGTAAACTATCTTGTGCAAATTTCCTACTCTCTGTCCAACATTTTGGTCATAATTCAAAATTTCCCAATTATTTTGAATAATATCTACTACATTACAGGTGTCCAGGTTAAATGTTCTAATAGAACTCAAAGAATAACCATTATCTGTGCCACTTCCCTTACACTATGTGATATTACACTTAAACCATCTTCACCTGCCAAAATCGGCTTGTACAATCCTATCTTACGCTTTTGTTTAACTTCTTCACTTATTTTACTCAACAATTCATGTGGTTGCCCTCTCTTACTATACAGCTGTTTGATGAAGTGCAATTCATTAACAAATTCATCATCAATGGTAACCATCCTGGCAGTCCGTACCATCTGTGCTTTCACTATTGATTTTTTCTGATGGGCTGGGTGCCAGCTATTATATTCCAAATAAGAATTTGAGAAGGTGGGTTTTCTATAAATGGCCAACTTCAATTTTCTTTCCCCCTTATTAAATGTCAAGTCTACATCTAAATAAGTAATGTGTGTTCCACTATAAGTGTATGTGAATTTTAAAAAATTCACTGTAGTGTTTATATACTCAAAAAATTGTTTTAGCTCAAATTCATTACCCTTCCATTCAACAAACAGGTCATCCAAGAACCTAATATAATATTAAATCTTACTTGAATACACTCCTTCTGCAGTGGTGGTGCTGCGGTAGCGTTGTTGCCTCACAGTAAGATGTTGTCCTGTTCGATTCTCAGCAAAAGCGTCTGCTGTGTGGAGACAGGCGTGAATGGGCGTACCTTCATTGAAGGTTGTGCGTCAGGGCTGGCAATTCGGCACGTACAAAACCTACTGACAATCATTAGCAGACCGGAGTTCCGCTGTGGCGACCCCTAACTGGGAAAAGCTGAAAGACACAACAACAACTTGAATACACTCCTTCTATTATATACTGCTGTTCCCAAAAGGACATAACATAGCAAAAATAAGGGGCACATGCTGCCTCCATTGCAACTCCTGTTAGCTGTTTATAATATTTTCCTTTGAAATAAATGTAGTTGTTTTTTAGGACAACCTCCATAAGGGTAACAAACTTATTTACATCGTCTTGATCATATGTGTAAATAATGTATACAATCACAGAAGTAAAGGGAATTTCAAGTGTAGAATGTGTACATTCTGTCCATATATATATATATATATATATATATATATATATATATATTGGAAACAGGTGACTGGTATAAATTAAATGATATACCTATATTAATAAATGGGCATTATAATTGTAGCAGCCTTAATGTAGTGTATGTCGCAAAGTGTCAGCAATGTCCTACATTTTATGTAAGAAAAACTAGTAGGTATTTTAAGAACAGAATTGCTGAACATTTACTTGACATTAGACATGGTAGGATGACCAATGCCTTAAGAAGGTATATTAGAGAAAATTCAGACTATGAATTCAAGTTTTTTGGTAATTCAGCAAATTGTAAAAGATTCTCAGGGAAGAAGTCTGGATATACACCTAGATATATGTGAGTTAAAATGGCAATTACGCTTGAACGCAACTGAATACAAGGGCAATAATGAGGCCACTGCCATTACATGCATTTTAAATTTGAAGAATTTTATAGGATAGAACATGTGTATATATATATATATATATATATATATATATATATATATATATATGTATATATATATTTATATATACATATATATATATATATATATATATATATATATATATTATATATGTGTATATACTTATTATAGAGCTAGTAAATGTCCATCTGATCATCTCCTCTTCAAACAATTAAGAAATGCCACCAAAAAAGATACTGTTAGAGATAAAAAGGAATATTATCTTCACCTGCAACAAAGTAGTCAGAAAACCCTTCAAAAATTCTGGACAAGTGTCAATAAACTTCTTAAACCAGGACATGCACCTACTCCTACCCCTACAGGCTTTCACCTCAACAATGCTACACAGATCCCTGATGCCTTTAATAATTATTTCACAGAAGCCATTCAATCCCTAGCTAACTCATTACCTACACCGACTGCATCCTTACCAAATACCTCTCTACCCTTGTCTAAGAACTTTCAAATTCAACCCGTTGCTACATCTTTTATTTATAAGCTTCTTAAGAAACTCAAACCTTGCACCCCATCTGCTGACCAACTCCCATCTGAATACCTACAAATAGCTGCTAAAGCTATCAATTATCCAGTATCCATACTGATAAATACAACCATCACTGAAGGAACAATCCCCACCTTATGGAAAATATCTCATATAATTCCCCTACATAAAGGTGGCTCATCAACTGAACTCTCTAATTTTCGCCCTATTGCCTTACTTTCCCCATTAGCCAAGATCATGGAAAGATGTGTTCACAAACAAATTCTTAACTACCTTCTTCAAAACAAACTTCTAGCCAATTGTCAACATGGGTTTAGACCATTCCACAGCACGACAACTGCCCTCCTTTCCTTCTCTGACTCCATAAACAATAATAGAAACAATAATTGTTTCTCCTCAGCACTTTTCATAGATCTTTCCAAAGCCTTTGATATGGTTAACCACAATATACTTCTTGACAAACTAAACCTTTATTCTCTCAGCCCACACTCACTACAGTGGTTTAGGAGCTATCTCCATAACAGGCAACAAGCAGTCCTTTGGGAGAACAACCTATCTTCCCTACTCCCAGTAAATATTGGTGTTCCACAAGGATCAATCCTAGGTCCCCTTCTTTTTTCTTTATTCATCAACGACCTACATCTGAATATACCACAAGCCACCTGCATTCAATATGCTGATGACTCAACATTGATCTGCACTGCTAAAAATATTCCCTCCCTCCAGTCCCTCACCCAAACAGTCTTCCAATATGTCGAAAATTGGTTTATGCAACACTGCCTCCTCCTTAACCCCAAAAAAACTAAGCTTCTTCTCTTTACTCCTACTCATAAATCTCCCACACCTCTCTTTACTATCTCCTCAAATAATGCAACCAGTATAAACCCTGATAAGACCACTCGACTGCTAGGTGTAACTATTGATAACCATCTCAATTACGATGAACACATTAATACCACTATTAAAACTGTCAACAAAAAAATTGGAACACTCTACAGAATTAAACCCTTTCTTACCCCAGAAGCTAGAAAAACCATAGCTCAAACACACCTGATCTCCACCCTCTTCTATGCCTCACTTATCTATACTAACTTATCCAAAAATAACACTACCAAACTCGCTATCTGCTACAATAGCATAGCCAGATTCATTACTGCTACTCCCCTACGAACTCACCATTGTCTTAACCTCAAACTTCTAAATTGGTTAGAGCAAAATAACCACTTACTCTATCAACAACTACTCATCATTCATAAGACCCTTTACTACCCTGATGTCACCCCTAGCCTTACAAAACTGATCATACCATATAAAAACCTAGCCACACTCCGTTCTGCTAATAAACTCCTAGTATCTCTAACGAAATCATATAATAAAGCTGGGGATGCATTACTTTCAAATTCCATAGGTAAAATCTGGAATCAACTCCCACAAGAAATAACTAATCAAAACTCTACCTCTCTTTTCAAAAAACACATTAAAGAACATTTCAAAACACAATGGCTGTGTCCTTGTGCAAATCCCGACTGAAATCATGTCCTCACTCACCTATTTTTACCCCCCAACCCCCTTACTGAGTTACTCACGAAAACTTTCAAGAGTTTGAGAGTTATATCTAAGAATTAGGCTTTACCAGTAATCTTTTTATCTGTCTGTGTAACTTCATTTTATGTTATTTGTTACTGTTTTTATAAGTATAATATAGTAGTATGTAGTATAAATTCATCTCCTATTTTTAGTATTTGTTTTGTGTTGAAACTTATTTTTCATTCTACCTTGTATTGTTTACTCATATTATGCTTTATGTGATAAATCATTGTTTATTGCCTGTACTGGAGCTTTTCTCCCCGGGCCTCTACTGAAAACGGATATTTATGTCCAGCTAGACTAGCCCGGTCAACAAATGTAAAATAAATAAATAAAATAAATAGTTTATATATATATTATCTATTGGTTTCAAAAACATTTTAATGTATTATGTTTTTAAATTATGTCAATTAATTGTGGTTTGTTTAATTAACTAATTAATTAGTTGGATAATTGTATTAATGAAGTGTTACTTAAAGGCTGGGTGGGGATGAATGAATTGTTCTGAGGAAGTCCCTATGAAGTGGAAAGAAAGCGCTTAACTATTATTAAAGTTTATACTCTTCAGTTGCTGTGCTGCGCTTTGTTTGGTTCTACAGTCTTGTGTAGAAGAAGAAAGCTACAAACAAATGCAATCTGAGAGTGATGCTGGTCAACACTAGAAGTCTAAATTTCAAAATGCACTTGCTGGAATCACTCCATAAAATGGAGAACATCAACATTTGTGCTGTAACGGAGACCTGGTTCAAAACAGCAGAAAGCACCCCTGCAGTACCAGGCTATAACTCATTCCACACCTTTCAGCCCCAGAACTTGGACTGAAGATCTAATGACAGTAGTGTTTCCATATTCATAAAGGATGTGCACACCTCCAGACTGGTAGCCCAACATAATGCATCAGAGATACTTCAGGTGCAGCTAACATTGGGTAATACAGCGATTCAGATCGTAGGCTGCTATAGGTCCCGAACCATGTCTCAAGACTCACACTCCACATTCCTAAGTACCCAGGAAAATATTAGGGTCCAACCTAACACTCTCATACTGGGCAACTTCAACTACCCCTCCATTAACTGGGAAAACTACTCATGTACCAATACACTTGCCCAACGTTTTCTGGAATTGATTAATTCCAATGCCCTGGACCAGCTCATTCTTACCCCCTCTAGAGGTAGCAACATCCTTGACCTGGTCATTACTGACATGGGTAACCATTGCTCTACACCAATAGTCAACAACTCCTCCATGGTTAGATCCGACCACAAACTAATCACCTTGGAAATCCACCCCCCCCCGCAAAAGTAACCACCATGAAAAACTTCTCCAAAGCTAACTTTGGGCTCCTAAAAACAGAGGTGGCTAACTCCATGGCACCCATGCAAATGGAGAATAGTTGCATGACCGCCGAATCATACAACAATACACTGTACGAACACATACACAAATGCATGGATCTCGCCATACCCAATAGAACCAAGATGCTCTCCTCCAAAAAAAGGAAGCCAATCTGGTGGTCCCCTGACATAAACAAACTCTACAACAGAAGGAAGAAACTGATGCAGAATAAGGTGACATCCCAAGGCTGGAAAAACTCCTTATCACTCTCAACAAAAAGTTGAGATTCCTCATCAAATCTGCTAAAGCTAGCTATGAAAACAGAATTGCAGCAGATAGAAAAGACAACCACAAAGCCTTCTATAGTTATGTTAAGAATCTCCACAGCAATGCCCAGATTTGCTCTGAGCTACTGCACAATGGTACCTCCTATACTGAGCCAACAGATATTGCCAGTATACTGGCCAACAGATTCTGTGCCAACTTTACCCGTCTTTTCCTCCAAAGGACTGATTACAATACCAGTAGATTAGCAGGCACTGAGTATTACTGCTGCACAGGTTAAAACAGCACTGTCCAAGGCCAAGAATACAGCTTCTATGGGACCAGACAATATCCATGGCTGTGTTATACATGAACTGCAGAGTGAACTGGCACCTCAACTGTGTGCCTTGTTCACAGCCACACCTCAGGCTTTGTCCCTACAGAATGGAGCATTGCTACAGTCATCCCTCTCCACAAAGGAGGAGTGACTACAGACCCTGGGAACTATCGCCCCATTAGCCTGATGTGTCTGATATGCAAAGCTATGGAATGCATCATCATGGACCTAGTAAACAAGGATATAGGGGATCTCCAGACACTGCATCCCACACAGTTTGGTTTTGTGAAGAGTAGATCATGCCTATTCAACTTGGTTGACTTTTTTGAGTCAGTGACCAGAGCTGTGGATGAAGGCAAGGTGGTTCATACAGCCTACCTTGATTTAGCCAAGGCCTTTGATACCATTCCCGACTCAGGAATCGTAGAAAAACTCACTAAGCTAGGCATCAACCCCTATAACAGTAGTTGGATTGCAAACTGCTTCACAGATAGACCCCACAGTGTGAAAGTAGCTGACTCCAAGTCAGACTGCTGAGTAGTCATGAGTGGAGTCCCACAGGGTTCAGTTCTGGGTCCTCTCCTGTTTGGTATCTACTTCTCTGAAGTCCAGGCCAACATGAAGGGAATCTGGCTGAAAAACTTCGCAGATGATTGCAAGTTGGGAGCTATTATTAACTCCCCAACTGATGTTGACATCCTACAGAATGGCCTCACTGAGACCAACGACTAGTGTCAGAACCATGGCCTTAAGCTCAATGCCAAAAAATGTATCATCATCCCCTTTGGGAAAAACCCAGTTCCCATGAATTACCACATCGATGGTAGCCCACTGAACACAGAAAGCATTATAAGAGATCTCGGAATACAGGTTGACAGCAACCTCTCTTTTGATCACCACATTGCCACTGTGGTCTGAAAGTCCTTCTATGTGGCACATCTCATTATTAAGGGTTTTGCATCCAGGAAGAAAGAGGTCTTTGTCTTCCTGTACTCTTCCCTCATTAGGCTAATCATCAAGTACAATGCCCCATTTGGCATGTACCTCACTAAACACCTGCAACAATTGGAGCGGCCATAAAAGTACCTCATAAAGAGGATCCTAGGCTTTAGACACTTGTACTATATGGACAGACTAAAAAAAACTCCAACTATTTTCTGTCTCATATCGCCTACTTAGAGACGATCTCTGCTTGACTTCAAAGCCATGTCTGACTCAGCTTTGTTAGAAATGCTACATCTAAAGAAATCCCAATCCATCCACACCACACGTTCCAGAGACCTCAACCTCATTACCACAATCAACAGAACATACTGGAGGGATAGGATCATAACCAAGAGACTGCCCATGCTATGGAATAGACTTCCTATACATGTCAGTCAAAGCACCTTGCTGACCCTCTTCAAGAGAAATCTTGATGAGTGGATGGGAAATTGAAAATTCACCCTGCACAAAAGATCTAATACCAATAAATCTAAGCAAAGCAGGAAGTCAGATACAAAATAACATGCTAGACTTGTAGAAACACTATTTTAATAAAACAAAGCTTTCGGTAACACAAATTCCTTCATCAGTGTATAAAATACAATATAAAAACTTCCATTTCAATACCAAAACAAGCAAAATCACATGGTATAAGCCCCCCAATGAGAATACAGACATCATTAAAAACAATCAACACATCAAAAGGCAATTAGTACAAAGTTAAAGTCCACTTAGTAATAGCTTACTTAAGAGACATCTGCTTTAACCTCAAAACTGGTTTTAATGTAACCATTGTGTTTAAACCAGGAAAAGAATCAGCATTCAAGAGCAAGAGCCATTAATACTCCATCAGTTCTAATTCTAATTTTAACTCATTGGGTGGCTTATACCATGTGATTTTGCTTGTTTTAGTATTTAAATGGAAGTTTTTATATTGTATTTTATACATTGATGAAGGGATTTGTGTTCCCGAAAGCTTTGTTTTATTGAAATAGCATTTCTACAAGTCCAGCATGTTATTTTATAAATAGAAAATTCACCCTGGGGATAATTCCAGTGGCTCTACTCGATAGAGGCACTGAGAACTAAGGTCAGGTGGCACAATGCCAGGATAATCCTATGGCTAGGCTTGTAAAGGCCCTAGGGCCATTAGCCTAGTACACACCTATGAACCTATGAACCTAAGTAAGCCAGATACATAAAGGTAGTGTGTTACCTTTTTCATATTCAGCAAGCACTCCTACAGGGTGCTACATGGTCGTCTAACAAGAAGATATGCAGCACTGTGAAAGACAGGCTCTGTGACCAAGATGAATGATAATGAGGCATTCTGAGAGTAGAGATATGTGCTAATTAGCCATGTGTACTCTCTCCAGAAATGCCTTTTGGGTGGTGTTTACATGACCAAGTGATTCCAGAAGGTGCTTATTTTTGTAGATCAGCATGGCAATCCCCACCATACTGTGGTAATGCCACGTTCAGCAGCTGAACAAGAATGTGATGAGAGGAACCACTAGATACCATGGCTTAATTTTAAAGTGTCATAATGGCAATGGCATGGAAATAGGGGCAGGGGATTGGGGAGTACACTAGACACCAAGGAATCATCTGTAAAGTGCAGTACTAGCATCAATATTACAACAGGGAATGAGGGTGGGAGAGAGATATGCTAGATCACCAGAGCTGACTTCCATGTGCAATGATGGCCCCAACATTAGAATCAGGATTACTGGGTGGGGGATACACTAGACCACAGGGATAAAGTGAAATGCAGTAATGGCATATAAATCATAAGGCTGATTAGGGAGTGGGGGGAAAAACTGGACACCAGGGACTATTGTTTAAAGTGGCATACTGACACCAAAATGACTACAGGATGAGGGGTGGGGGGATACAGTGCCATACCGGCATTGATGGCACTGTGGTGATTGGGTTGAGTATGGGGAACCACTGGACATCAAGGAGAAGGTATAAAGTGGTTTACCATAACCAATGATACTACTGAGATGTGGGGGGATAAACTATACACCAGGGATTACTCCATAAGGTGGCTTAAATCACAGAGCAGTATCACAGGGATGGGGTGAACCATCAGACACACTTTTGTTTGCTGAAATGGCATCAATGGTAGTATGAGGGATCAAGAGTGGGGTTGAATGCCTAGACAGCAGAGATAAGTATCCTAATAGCACACACATCTTAAGGGTGAATGAGGGGTAGAGGGATCCACTGGATTACCGTGGATAACTCTTTAAAGTGCAATAATGGCACTGACAGAGTATCAAGGATCAGGGTGGGGAATACGCTAGACACCAGGGCCTAATACATATGTACCGTAATGGCACTAAAGTATTATGGGAGTGAGATGATCCATGGTAGGGACAGAGTGTGCATGCATGTGTGTGTGTGTGTGTGTGTGTGTGTGTGTGTGTGTGTGTGTGTGTGTGTGTGTGTGTGTGCGCGCGCGCGCGCGTGTGTGTGTGAGAGTGACAGGAGGGGGTTGCACTGTTTGCACAAGCATCAAGTTACTGCTGCAAAGTGCAAATCAGCCATGATTTGCACATAGCAGTAGTAACAGTGATTCAGGAATTATACATATTAGCCAATAATGAGGTTCTACCTCATCAAGGCTAACATGTTCCTGAGTCACAAATGGGCCTTTTGAGCAAGGGCCTTTAATGAATTCCTGTGAAGGTCATCACACTGGGAGTGAATTTAAAAATTTTAATTGCAACATGCATCTTAGGTTTATAGATAAGTACTATGCTACCTGCTCTTATGGGCCATTTTAAGCATAGCCACTTTCCCTTTCAAAGATGAGAATTAAATCCTGTACCTTCTGTGAGGTAAATACTTTAACCATTATACCAACCCTCAACCCCATCTCCAAGCAAACCTCATAACACAAGCATGTAATGTTAGGCAAGTTTTGTGTAACTCATTCATACTTAAGGTGCCATTCTGTATATTTCCTTTTAGCAAGCATAGCTCACTGTGTTTTCATATTTTGGGGGCTGGATTTCTCAACTGAAAGACTTACAAATAAGTAATATGCAGCATATGGAAAGACAAAGTATAAGAAATAAAAATAATACTAAGAGTGTTAATGTAGAATGGCCTGCAGTGGAAACATTAAACAGCATTTTTACTTGTTTTCATATTTTTATGTTTGCATTCATATTTTTATAACCAAGTAAGCTACATGTTATTTAGAAGCATACTGTTAAATGTAATAGTAAGAGGCAGAACATATACTGTCACTGCTCATTATAATGCACAATGTTAGTAAATATGAAGATATACAATATTTCCATGTGTATATTAATATTTATAAAACAAAATGACTTTTGAACCATGGCATAATATCAAGTAACATCAAATGAAACCTTAGATGATGTTAGAAAAAAATGTCATTGACATTACATTGTAAGGTATACAGATTCAGACTTGTGGAGTGTTACTGATGTTATTATTTTTGTCATATTTCAGTAAATAGCTTTATAAACAAAAATTCAGACATTTTTTTTTTTTTTTTTTGCAATTATGTATAAAGTTCGGCTCTCCTAAATAAATGATCTGGTATGTCCAGCTTGTGTAGTTTCCATGATGAGAACAATGTTGTTTGTGAATAATCAGGGAAAATTTCATTCTGGATTTTTCTGCGTTATGATATATTACAGTATTGATGTAAAGTCTCTGAATCCACTATTTTTTTGTTATTTTAAAGAAGACTGTTGATAAATACATTGTGCTTTGCAACTTTCTATTATCACCTTGATAAAAACATGGGAGGATAGTGCATATGATGCACATCTGTTTGCTATAGATTTGTTTCATCTGAGCCCTTATGGGGCAGGACATATTGCTGGAAAATTTTCTGATCCAATCAAGTCTAATTATGACTTCAGATAAGGAAAAAATGCCTGTAGAAGATCCAATAACTCTGTGGTAGTGTCCTTTTGTAATATAAGTATTGGTAAGAAACATGAGCTAAACATGTTAATGCATCTTGAAGGTTATCCTTTAATTGTGATAGCTGAGACATGGAATCCAGACAAGTTGAGTGTTTTTGGTTATCTAAAGTACAAACGCCTGTGAGAGAATACCAGAGGGGACAGACTTTTAATACGGGTACATAAAAACATTCCTTCTAAGTTAGGACTGGAAAGTAAGCACCTGGAAATTCTGGGGACAGATTTATACAGTACTTCTAAAATGGGTAGGGTTGTGGGTTATCAACCCCCAAATATGGATAGTACTATGCATATGAATTTTTAGAATAACTTGATAATTGTTTGTGTCACGGTAATATTCTCCCTTTGGGTGATTTCAGTTACCCAGATATAAACTGGGGGACTTACATTTTGTTAATTCCATCACTCAGCAATTCATAGACATTGTACATTTTTTATGATCTAAAGTAGATCACTAAAGAAAACACACAATGTGACAGAATACTTGATTTGATTTTAGCTAATAATAGTGTATTCAGTTCTAAGGTAGAAATCAATGCACTGTAAAGTTAGACCACAGCTTTATGTTATAAGTCTACATTTCAACAAAAGTAATAAAAGATACAGTTATAGTAAAACCAATTATATTTTTATTAAGGAGAAGATGTGCAAAGTCAACTGGAAAGAAGTAAATAATATGGAGAATTTAGACTGTGGTTGCACTGTACTGGAAAATATCAACTAAGTACACTGAGAAAACAACAACAAAAAATCCTTACTAGTGGAGCACATCTTTTTCAAAAAACTTATAAGAAAAAAATGAGACAATTTAAGATTTTTAAACATTATCTAACAAAGTTTAATAAAAGGCTTATAATATGATAAGTAAAAAACAAACTATAAATTAAAATAAAAGATGAGATAATAAATTGCAAAATTAAGCTTTCAATTGATATTAATAAGAAAGCTTATTATAAGGCACCCCCATAGTGCCTTTTTTAGGCAAGGCTCAAATTCTAAACCTACCACCCTAGAACACAAAAATGGAAAAAAGCTAAGGGTAATGCTGCTCAATGCCAGAAGTCTCAATCTCAAAATGCACGCACTCGAGGCCCTTCTCAGTATGGAGAACATCGATGTCTGTGCTGTGACAGAAACCTGGTTCAAGGCTCCTGAGAGCACCCCAGCACTATCAGGTTTTACTGCATACCATGCATTCCGGCCCCAAAATCCGGACAATAACAAGAAAGGAGGGGGGGTATCCATATTCATCAAGGACACCCACACCTCAAGATTGGTGGCAATGCACGATGCATCGGAGACCATCCAGGTGCAATTAACCATAGGCAAGACTGCTCTGCAAATTGTAGCATGTTACAGGCCACCCTCACAAACTCAGGAACCTCACATGGCTTTCCTGAAAACACTGGAGGGGATAAATGTATCTCCAAACACCATCATACTAGGTGACTTCAATTACCCTAATATAGACTGGGAACACTACTCAAGCCCAAATACCCTAGCCCAAAAGTTCCTGGAATTCATAAACTCAAACGCCATGGAACAACTGGTCACCATCCCCACAAGAGGAGAAAACATACTTGATCTCATCATCACGAACATGGGAGCACAATGTTCAACACGGAAGTATACCCCTCACTGGTGAGATCAGATCACAAACTAATCTCGCTGGAGGTCCTCATCCCACCCCCGCCTGAAATAAAAAAGACCACAGTAAAGAACTTCTCGAAAGCCGACTTCACACTTCTAAAGACTAGTGTGGTCTCCTTTAAGGCCCCCGAGCCGGCGGAAAACAGTACCCAAGCCGCTGAATCACTTACAAATGCCTTCTACCAGCACCTACAGGACTGCATGGATAAGGCAATCCCAAGCAAAACAAAGACTCTTTGTACCAAAGGTAAGCGTCCAGTCTGGTGGACCCCAGCCATAAACAAACTCTACAACAAAAGGAGGAAGCTACTACAAGATAGAACAAAATCCTTAAAAGGTAAGACATCTTTGATCACTACAAGTAAAAAACTAAGAGCTCTTATAAAATCATCCAAAGCAAACTTTGAGAGAAAAATAGCTAAAGACTCAAAAGACAATCATAAGGCCTTCTTCAGCTATGTTAGAAACCTGGGAGGAAACTCCCAGATATGCTCAGAACTAGTTCAAAATGATGTGAAGATTACTGATCCTACAGACATTGCCAACATACTGGCTGACAGGTTCAGTGCAAACTTCTCCCCCCCCTCCCCCCCAAAAGGTGAGATATCTATACCAAATGATTGCAGCCCCCCAAACATCTCTAACGCCCAAGTGAGAACTGCTCTCTCCAAAGCAAAAAACACAGCATCCATGGGACCTGATGGTGTCCCCGGCTGTGTGCTCCACGAACTCAACGAGGAATTAAACCCACAGCTAGGACAGCTGTTTAATCAGAGTCTCACCTCTGGATACGTACCCAGGGAGTGGCGCACTGCGACAGTGGTCCCACTTCATAAAGGCGGTGCCTCCACCGACCCAGGAAATTACCGCCCATTAGCTTGACAAGCCTTATCTGCAAAGCCATGGAGAGGATCATAATGGATCTCATAAACAAAGACATAGGGAATTTTCAGACTTTGGATCCAACCCAGTTTGGCTTTGTCAAAGGCAGATCATGCCTTTTAAACTTGGTTGACTTTTTCGAAACAGTCACCAAAGCCATTGATGAGGGAAAAGCAGTCCATACAGCATACCTCGATCTGGCGAAAGCTTTCGATACAATACCCCACTCGGGTATCATTGAAAAACTCATCAGCTTAAATGTTAACCCATACATCACAAGATGGGTTGCAAACTGGCTGAGCGACAGAACCCACAGGGTCAGAGTTGCTGGCGCCATGTCAGACTCTAAGCCTGTCACAAGTGGTGTCCCACAGGGCTCAGTCCTGGGCCCACTCTTGTTTGGCATCTACTTCTCCGAAGTACAAGCAAACACAGGAGGGCTATGGCTGACAAAGTTTGCAGATGACTGCAAACTGGGCGCCGTAGTTGAAAACACATCTGACACAGATATCCTTCAGAAAGGTCTCACAGAAACGGATAACTGGTGCCAGAGCCATGGCCTAAAGGTAAATGCTAAAAAATGCATAGTCACACCCTTCGGGAAAAACAAGGTTACCCCTAGCTACCACATAGGTGGCAATCCACTGAGCACAGAAGAAGTTATTAGGGACCTGGGGTCCCAGGTTGACAGTAGCCTGTCATTCGACACCCATGTAGCTAAAGTAGTTAGGAAGACCTTCTACATTGCCCACCTTATCATGAAGGGATTCACATCTAGATCAAGGGAGGTCATAGTTTCCCTGTACTCATCACTCATCAGACCAATGATTGAGTACAATGCCCCATTCGGAATGTATCTGACCCGACACTTGCAGCAGCTGGAGAGTCCACAAAAGTTCCTCACCAAAAGGATAAAGGGTCTCAAAAATCTGTCCTATGCTGCCCGACTGAAAGAACTTCAGCTCTATTCAGTCGCTTACCGCTTGCTCAGAGGTGACCTGTGCCTGACATACAAGGCCATGTCAAACCCAGATTTGATGAATATGCTTCACCTCAATAAATCTAGATCCATCAGAGCCACAAGGGCGGGAGTCTTAAACCTCGACACGGCTATTAATAGGACGTGCTGGAGGGATAGATTCATCACCCAAAGACTCCCTATGCTGTGGAACAAAATACCGGTATATGTGAGGCAGAGCACCTCGCTGGCCTTGTTCAAGAGAAATCTTGACCAATGGATGGGAGATCGCAGATATACCCCAGGGATTACCTCAGTGTCACTGCTCGACAGAGGCACAGCAAAATAATGGGTATAGTTCCCCATACTAAAGGGGTGGCGTAAGCCACAAAACTATGGGCTAGGCTTGTAAATGCCCTCGGGCAGATAGCCTAGTATAAACCTATGAACCTATGAACCTAAGTATGTACATTCCTTTAGAAAAGTTAAAAATACTGCTAGGTCTATAAATCTGAATGATAAACTATTCTGAATTACACTAGTATAGCTAACAAATTCAATGAATGTTTTTCATCTTATTTGTTCAAATAACACCAGTTGAAATTAATCTTTGGATTAACCTTATCCATCTGGTATAGAATACCCTATTATAGCTTATGATTTGGTCATTAAAGCATTCAAAACGTTGTCTTGGACCACTTCTATGGGTCTGGATTATATTCCTTCAATGATGAGTTTTAACTTAAAGAGGGAACTAGGTTCAGTATTGCAAAGTATATTATCTCCTTACTTAGAAAAATCTATTCTTTTTCAATTTTTAGAACATGTGTAATATGAAAAGAATGATTTCAGACCTGTTAGTCTGACTTCTGTTATTCAAAAGTGATTCAATTTATGGCTTATTGAAATTATAGAATTGGATATTAATAATAACAATTTACATAACATTAGCCATCAAGGATTTACTAAAGGGAGATCAATCCAGAAAAAATTGATTGAGTTTTATGATTTACTATCTTCAGCATTTGATTTATGATTGGGAATGCTGGTTACATAATTTGATTTAACTAAGGCTTTTGATGTATTATCTTTTCTGAGTTCAGTCATGCCTTAATTAACAATGATTGCAATCATTACTTCATTTATTGGATTATACACTGGTTGGTAGGAAGAAAACAATCGTTAATTATCAATGGTTGTAACTCAGACCCTCTTCCAGTAATGTCTGGTGTCCCTTGGGGATGGCTTTTGGGACCACTGCTATTTAATATTGTTTTTCCACTTTTACCAGTAACAACATTTGTTGGTATAATAAATATGCCAATGACTGTAAACTAAGTTTTATAATAACTGGTTCAAATGATTAATGTAATATTATTATTTTTTTTGTCAGAAGTAACTATCTGGGTCAGACATTATGGGATACAGTTTAGTATAAATTAATGTAATATGATGTCCTTTGGAAAACAAATTCCAAAAAAGCTATTAGTAATTCAAGGTATGCAGTTATCAAAGATATATATATATATACACATATATATATATATATATATATATATATATATATATATATATATATATATTATATATATATATATATAAGACTTAGGTGTTTAGATTACCTCAAAATTCGCATTTCCTAAACAGGCAAATTAAGTTGTGTTGATAGCCACAAAAAGTAACATGCTGAGAAATATTACCTGAAAAGATAACTTATATCTGCTACATTTATATAAGACATGTGTTAGATCTATTTTGGCATATAATAATACATTTATTATATATAATAATACTCAATTGAACAGGTTAGAATCAACACAGAAAATGCTTACTAAAATAATTAAATTGTCAAATTTATGCTAAAAAAGATAGATGTAAAAAGTTAGATTTGTCTAATATTCATTATCAATATCTTAGAGGCAAATTAATTTTTGCCTATAATGTTTTTAATGATAGTATTCTATACACTACTGCATTTTTTTTAAATTAATGATGCACAAAATTGTATAAACATTTAAATTGTGCTTTTAAAATAAACAGTAATAAAACAGGTATGACAGGTTTGCATATTACACAATTTTTTTCAATAATATGGGCTAAATGAACATTATTTATATGTGAGTCAACTTCTTTGAAAGTTTTTAAACTTGACTTAGATAGGTTCATCTTTTAGAAAACAGCCCTCCTCAGTGACCCTAGGGTATAAACACTAGAAGATGAACATATAAACGTGTGAACACTTACTGTTCATTTCTTTGACTCATGTTCTTTAACTTAATTTTTAAGGAAATGCTCAATAATCTAAGAATGCTTGTAGCCTGCTACAGGTGACTGTAACAATGTATGTAGGCTGATGAAAGTATTATGTTCTGCAAAATTGATTGTTGTGCATTGCTTAGTTTTTTTTTTTTTTTTTGATTGTCTGGGATGCAATTTGGGAAATGTTTTTATGTACAAATTCAGTTCTACTTCAAACTACGAAGTACAGAAAGGAAGACGAGATCCATTGTTGTTATTCCTTTAATTAACATTTAGAATATATATATATATATATATATATATATACATACATATATATATATATATATATATATATATATATATATATATATATATGTGTGTATATTTTATTACTGCCTTACCTTTATATACACGTCCAATCTGCATGCATGGTGCACTTTTCATTACTAATTCTCTGCCCTTCTCCCTCTTTCTTTGCCTTCTGCCTTCATTCCATAATACTTAGTTACAGGATTCTACTTTTCTTGACTCGTTCTTAATTTTCCTCTAGCTTTGCTAACCTTATTTTTCTTCTCATATCTGTCATAAATGTAAAATGTAACTCTTGTTTGCTTCCACTCTACCTTGTTTTCTGTCTCCTTGCTAACTTGCTGTCTATCTCACATGCCATGACTTTTACTGCATTCAGTGTTATTTCCCCCAGACCTTATACTTCTTTCCTGATCCTCATATTCAGTGCCTGCATCCATATCTCTTGTGTGCACTCATGTCCCTCCACATCAGCAACTGTCCAGCCAGGTATTTTCCTTTCCTACAAAGCTGTTATATTTCAGTCTGCCTACCTTCATCTTCACCATTTTTCTGGGGATAAGGATCACCTATGTAATACTCTTATCTGTTGAACTACAACTTCTATATCTTTCCCTGTTCAGCTGTCAATTCAATCTCCTTGCATTTCTTTTTTTCTGCCATCTACTTCTGTTCTGTTTCTCAGTCTTTTTACAGCATCTTCATTTTTGCCCTTCCATTGTCCTCTGCAAGTCTTTATATATTATCTTACACTTTATATTTTCTGCACACCTCTATTTTTAAAGGGCACACATTTTGTATTCTCATCCTTTCTCTCATTATTTTCTCAGTCTTTTGTCATCCATCTGTTTTACCCACATACCCCTCAACAGCCTACAGTCTATCCTGCTGTGATGACCTCTCTCTGGGCCAGTGATCAAGAAGCCTCAATCCTCACCACTGACACTGGAGAGTGGCGTTCACTTGGAATACAAATGGATGCACTCAGTATCTCCAGATGCAGCTCTCTGCACCAAGTACAATTTCCCTTAATGCAGTCAGCTCAGAGTCTGGATTTCTCTACATCTATCTCCCTCCAGGTCTCCAATAAGATTCCCCACTGGTGCAGCTGTAGGGTTATATCATCAGCCAAGTGTCCAAGACAAGTCTTCAGCCACCATCTCTATGAAACCAGTGCTTTGTGTCCCTGTCCAATGTAGCTGACACACACACACACACACACACACACACACACACACACACACACACACACACACACACACACACACACACACACACACACACACACAAACACACACACACACACACTCACATTGTGAGGTTTGAATTTCACACACACACACACACACACACACACACACACACACACACACACACATGCACAATACCTCACAACATTATTGAATTACTTGGTTCTTACTGAGTTTTGGGGCCATCACGTGTGCAATGACATCAGCTCCATGAAACAGCCTGCCAGCCTGTCGGAATTGAGGTCAATGGCTCACATACATGCATTTCTGGCTTCTCCAGCCAAGCAGGAATAATGGTGGGCGTTCCGCCAACAGAACTGGAAAGGTTATTATGCAGCACTGACGTTATTCTGGGGACTGCAGAGGTATTTTATTATGCCGTTCTAGGTAGCTGGTATTTTATTACACCATTCTATTAGAGGTTAATATGCTGCGCTGACATTAGTTGGTATTTTATTATGACATTCTAGGTATGCATTAGCTGGTATTTTGATAGCTGCTGCAAGCAGGAATGATTTTTGGTGCTAGCTAGTGTTAGATAGCTGCAACAACCAGGAATGCTGTGTGTGTGTGTGGCAAAAACTGGGCAGAAAGGGTCTGTGTGTCAGAAACTGGGTAGGAAGGGGCTGTGTGTCAGAATGGGCAAGAAGGTGCTGTGTGTCAGAAAATAGGCAGGAAGGGGCTGTGTATGTGTTGGTATTAGGTAGCTGCTACAAGCAGGAATGGTGTGTGTGTCAGAAACTGGGCAGGAAGGAGCTTTGTGTCAGAAACCGGGCAATAAGGAGTTGTGGCTAGAGGTACTCAGGCTCAAACCCTGTACCTTAGGTACAGGTAACAAGAGCCTAAAGTCCCTACTCACCACCACTTGTGAAAACCTTACAGATTTCTGCCTCATATTTTTGTTCTGTTCCTCATAAAATCTGTAGTTTTCTGGATTTTTGTGGCAAATCACTGAAGGATTGAATTCACTAAATAATGACAGACATTTGAATTTCGGACTTCATATTCTTCAGAAAACAAATGGTAACACAAAACCTTTTATTCTACCAATTTTCTAAGTTTATAAGATCAGTATTTGAAATCGGTCCCTGTTTTTGGGGCTGTATTCCCCCATTATTGGCTTTGTCCAGGTTTTTTGTGCTAAGACATTGAGAGATATGGTGAGAAGTGAGATCTGAATTCTGTATTCCCCTGTTATTGGCTTTGTCCATTTTTTGTGCTAAGAGGTTGAGAGCTATGGTGAGAACTGAGAACTGAAATCAATAAAGGATAGCCATTTAAGTTTCAGTCTTCCTTCCTATCTTTCAGGAAACTGCTGATTTGGCATAGTGGTATGTTGCACAGACTATAGTGCATAGGGGCCTGGGATCAAGATTTGGCAGTAAAATGCATGGTGGTAGCACATTGTATTCTAGCAACTTTCCAAAATTATACAAACAATGTTTAAAATGTGACCCTGGTTTTTGGGCTTTTGTCACCCCCCATAAATTTTGGCTTTTTCCAGATTTCTTGTGCTGCAAAGTTGAGAGATACAGTTGAGTGTCGAGTGGATTTTACAAGGAGCTGAGTGCTTCAGGGGAAGAGGAGTTTAGTGTTGCTTATAGTGAGTTTGCTTGCATTGTTAATAGCATAACAGGTTTAACACTTGTTTTTTGATGCAGAAGGCTGTGGGTTCTACTCCCACAGTACGTAGATGCATTGCTGATACTGTACTGTGTTGTTGTACTTTTAAAGGGAGTAGGTGTAACAAGTCAAGGGTATAGATACAGATACAACACAAGTGAGAAAATGTCATGCACAAGGGCATCTGTGCCTCAGTGGAAAGAGCAACAAATATCATTAACTCAAATTCAGGAACAAAAAATCAGAATTATTATGTCCTGTGCTACATTCTAAGAAAAATATTTTTAAACAAGTACAGTACATTTTCCAGCATTCAAGATAAAACACATATTTTTCCACTGCAAACAGTAGAGAAGCAAGAGTGGCCAGTTAACAGCATCTGGATTACAATGATAGTTTTGATGCTTCAGGATGAATGTAGGAGAGGATCTGTTGGTACTTGGACTAAAAATTGGAAGTCTTAAAACATGCTGTTCACCTAGTTTATTTTGTTGTGCATTACAGCTATTGAGTTGGCCTAATAACACAAATCAGAGTAAGTCAAGCAAAAAACTGAAATTGAAAATAAGTTTGAGAAGCTGTGCAAGATGCCTATGGCTTACACTACTGTCAATATATATATATATATATATATATATATATATATATATATAATGTGTGTGTGTGAAAGTAGACTTTTATGGTAGAAATGTTCTGAACTGGGCAGTTTTGTCATTATTGGTTCGTGCATTTTGTTTCATTGCCTACTGGAAAAATGTTCAAACAATAAAGTTAAAATGGACTCTAAGTCTAACAAGTATACTGTATTATACAAGGAATATAATTTAATAAAGTCAGGAAGGTGTATCAAAAAACACATGTATGTCTCTTGTTTTGTGTGCACAGGACCTATGATTTGAAAACAGCCCAAAGGTAATCTTTATCCATCACTGGCCAAATGCATTTTCTTTGGATGTGGTGTGGGTTTCAATGCTGTTTCAATGAATGTGAGTTTCAAGGGCAGAGAAGTTTTAATGCTAAGTGTATTTTCATTGTGAGACAGTATTGCTTTGTTTAGCAGATGTCTATTAGTGTTTGTGCATTGTGCTCTAAAATGTAAAAATAAAATCCAAATAATCATTGTAGAAGTAAAGCAGTATGCACATTAGTGTTTATGGTAAATGGGGTGAAATAGCCAGGTAATGGAACATTGGAATAGCTGCAGGGGGACTCTGGTGTCATATTTTGGTTGTCTGTTCTTCAGTTTGTGTTTAAATGTTGGCATCCCACAATTCCATTGGAGCGGGTGGGGTTACATATTTATGTATGCAAATTTTATGTTAATCAATGTACAGAATTGTACCTATTTTTCATGGGCCTTGTCCAGATTTTTGATATTCCCAGGTTGGAAGGTATGGCACAAACACACACACACACACACACACACACACACACACACACACACACACACACACACTAAGCTGGGAAAGGTTGGCACAGATTTGTCTGCTGTGCTCCCTGCTGCCCAGAGTACACGGTAGTTAAACAATACAAATAAAATGCACTCTAAGTCTAACAAGTGTGCTGTATTATACAAGGAATATGATTTAATAAAGTCAGGAAGGTGTATCAAAGAACACATGTATGTTTCTTGTTTTGTGTGCACTAGACATATGATTTGAAAACTGCCCAAAGGTAATCTTTATCCACCACTGGCCAGATGTATTTTCTTCGGATGTGGTGTGGGTTTCAATGCTGTTTCAATGTATGTGAGTTTCAAGGGCAGAAAAGTTTTAATGCTAAGTCTATTTTCATTGTGAGACAGTATTGCTTTGTTTAGCAGATGTCTATTAGTGTTTGTGCATTGGGCTATAAAATGTAAAAATAAAATCCAAATAATCATTGTAGCAGTAAAGCAGTATGCACATTAGTGTTTATGGTAAATGGGGTGAAATAGCCAGGTAATGGGACATTGGAATAGCTGCAGGGGGCTCTGGTGTCATATTTTGGTTGTCTGTTCTTCAGTTTGTGTTTAAAAGTTGGCATCCCACAATTCCATTGGAGTGGGTGGGGTTACATATTTATGTATGCAAATTTTATGTTAATCAGGGTACCGATTTGTACCTATTTTTCATCGGTCTTGTCCAGATTTTTGATATTTCCAGGTTGAGAGGTATGGCGCACACACACACACACGCACACACACACACACACACACACACACACACACACACACACACACACACACACACACACACACACACACACACACACACACACACACACTAAGCTGGGAACGGCTGGCACAGATTTGCCTGCTGTGATACCTGCTGCCCATAGTACAAGGTAGTTATCATTTCCACCAAACATTCCACAATCAGCTACTCTAAGGCTCTTAACAAAGGGGTGTCCAATTATACTGTGTAATATTAATACTAATACAAATGGAAGTAGTTGAGCAAGACAGCTAGGCCTTCAGTAGTGCCCAACACAGTGTCAATAAATAAATATAAGCACTCTCAAAGGTAAATACTTTCTAAAAGGAAAGTCACAATGAAAGTTTAATAATAAATATTAAAGAACATGAAAAAAACTGAATATATATTTACAGTAAACCACATAACTGAAATTACAGGAAATATTAAAAATAACATTGATGGACAGATGCAGTCAAATAAAGAAAAAAATATATCGAAACTAAACTTGGAGAATGAGTATTCCCTACTTACTTAATAGAGCAAGGGAGATGGTGGGGTAAATGGTCTTTCTTTTTGTCAGGCCCAAGACAGAATACTCAATACTGAGAGATTTTCTTTGTAATATTTAAAATTTCCAAGCTGGCTGGCAGCATGATCTCATCTAGTCACCTGACTCTATGTTCTCACACTATTCCTCTTTGAAGCTTGAGACAGGAAGTTAGTACAGATGCGATAAGATGCATATCTAAAGTTTTGCTAATGTTTCTGGCAGTGCCTGGGGCTTTCCCATTTTTTACTGAACTAATAGACAAATGTGTCTTCCAGACATGTCATCTCCAGTTCTCTTCAGAGCTGTGAGATAAGCACTTCCATGACCCAACAGGTGGTCCAACTAATGGTATTTTTCTTAAAGTAAGAATTAAGCTAGCTGTTTAACCCCTTCTCTTCCAGTGTCCTTTGCTAACATATATGCATACAGTCTCACGTGTATATTCCTTGTATGTCTGGCAGGACCCACTGTTGACACATTTTTTAACACTAGTAATTGTACAAACACATTTTGATTTTCAAATGCCATACAGTTCTAATACATGTGTAACATAAGCATTTGTGCAAATCAGTTTGATATTCAAATGCCATACAGTTTTAATACATTTGTAACACAAGCAAATTGTATAAATCAGTCTGATATTCAAAGCACCTATCATTCTTTACAGAATTCCAGCTGGCTATGTTGGCACTAGCCCATATCATCGCACCTGCCATTCTCATTCTGGTAAGTCATACTAAGCTTTCAGCTGTTCCAGTATTTTAAGCACTTTATCTCCTCCCACTTTCTCTTCCAATAAATCTCTGTCTCTATTATGTGGCATTCTTCTAAGGTTTTTACCAGTTTATTTCCCATTTACCTCCCTATTCCTCCTTCCTGTATATATTCTTTGTTTCTTGTCTCTTGTTTCTTCTTGACTTCATGATTCCCCATCTGTTTATAACATTTTTATTTCTATTACATATTTCCATTCAAGTTCTTTCTCCTCCATCTCCGCTATTTCCTCTCCTTCCTTCTTCACCAATCTATTTATGATATAGGTATGAGCATATGTGGATATGTATAGCATATCTCATCCTCCTTTTCTTTACTCAGCCTCAAGGTGCTTCTGTGTATCCAGCTTCCTGTTTTCATTTTCACAACCCACTCTTTTAGGTATATCTGTATCCCTTTTGTTTCCTTATTGTTCAAGTCTATTAGATGGATTCTCTCGGTACACAGTATTGCCAGTACCACCACAATCTATACTTTATTTATCTGTCTGTCATATTGTATGTCCTTTGGCTCATGTGTATATTATTTTCCTTACTTTTTCATTATGCCTCTTACATTTTTCTTATCCTTTTGTGCATTGTGGGACCCAGCAGTGCTCTGAGGTATAGGGGATATTTTTCCTCCTTAATTTTCATTACATTCTCTTTCTTCATTTTTTCCATCCATCCTCACCAACACTGTTTTCCTTTTTTGAAATATCTTAATTCCACTTTACCCTTGAACTCACTCAAGACTGGCAGGATGCTTTTCATTGCTACCGCTATACCCGTAGAATGCAAGGTACAGAACAAATTTGGATTTTAATCTTTCTCTCTCTCTTTCTTCCAGTAGTTTCACTTCCCTTTTAACTCCTTCTTACAGTTTCTCACTCACTTTTGTAAACAGTCTGGGTGTTCGGGGACACCATTGCCCTGCCTCTCTGTATTTTACCTATCACTAATAGTCCCCCTTGACCATCACCTTTACCTCCAAGTCAGTGTTCATTGCTTTTATCCATCCCTCTGACATTCCTCCCATTGCCCTTCTTTTCATTACCTACTATAAGAAATCCCACATCGCACAGTCAAAATGTTTTCGTAGAACCAATAATATGATCCCTGCCTTTTCTTCCTTCCCTCACTATATTTTCTTGAAGTCCAGTGGCACCCACCAGCTGCCATTTTCTGATCTACCTTTTAAGGGTTCAGTTTTTCCTTTCTGTGGTATGTGAACCCAGATCCTGACCAGTCTTGTAACTAAGATCTTTAACATCTTAAAATTTGCATTAATCAAGGATATTGGCCAATAGTTTGCTAGGTACATATGACCCAACTTGTTTTGGTAGTACTGCTCTCCTTTTCCCTCATTGACTGTGATAACACTTCTGTCTTTTCCATTCCTGTGCACTCTCCTGCTAACATTTGACACACTATTTTGCCTTCTCCATTCACAGAACTCCAGTACCACTTGCTTTTGTCACTCACATCTTAACACCACCTTTCTGAAATCTTTGGTTATGTCTTCTTCCAAGCTGTTTCTTTGTGTCTTAGTTAAATGATATGTTTGTTCCACTCTTTCCTCACCACGCATATTTATCTCTTCCATCTTCCTTTTGTTATGCAGATCATAATAGTATTCAGAAGCATAGCTGGGCCATCTGGCACAGTTCAAAGTTAAGCTAAGGAACAAAAAAAAAAAAAAAAAGTATTTGGAGGTTATCCTGAAGACAAAAAAAACTGTTCTGTGTATCTGTAAGCCTCTTGCTGCAACTGTAACAAGCACCTTGCAGAAGCTACTATCATGCATTCCAGTAGTGACCCCAGCTATATTATTAGCATTCATTTATGAGGTCATGACATCTTTGTGGACTCAGATATCAATGCCAGTACTGCCAAACTGTGGCATCAGCACCCCCTAATACCTTAAGTGTGTGGCAGTGCACCCTTTTCCCTGCACTAGTTTTGTCCTTATTGTGTTCCTTGAAGGTCTTGCATATATTGTTGTCTTCAGTTATTTACTTTTCTACTCTCCTCTTATTTTTACTACCACCCCTTCATCTTTCTTTGGTTTGTATGTTTTTTGATGTTTGTTTACAGACTGACCCCCCCCCCCACACACACACAAACACACACACACACACACACACACACACACACACACACACACACACACACACACACACACACACACACACACACACACACACACACACACACACACACACACACCAGCCTGACAGTAGTCTTTCCAGTTAACCATCTGTACATCCATCCCTATCATGGTATTATTGAGTCTAGTGCCCTTTTAATTATACATAGATTCTCAAAGAAACCAGTAGACTCGATAATATTTGAATGCAGCCAAAGAAAGGGATGGGGTCTTATTAGTAGCTACTATGTCGAACATGAACTGAGCAATTCAAACTACTTAAGTGTGGCCTTGAATGCAACAATGTCAACTAAAATGGCTTGCCAGTTTGGCAGCATAGCAAACAACAATTTACTAAACTGATTTGTCTGCCATTGACTCTGAGATTGAAGTATGGAACAGTGAAAACAGCACAAAGAGCAATAGCTTGGGCAGCTGCTGGGCTTTTTATACAGTTTCATTGATTCATTGATAGGAAAATATGTTCCCTGTAGTCAAAAATGTCCACAGTAGGGTCAATCCACCTTGATGATTGAAATGTCTTTCTATACTTCTAAAGAAGAAAAACATCACTGGCAGATGTTTAGGAATTTTCCTAGCTTACAAAACAAAGTTTGTAACCATCAATCTAAGTAACCATTTGCAGGTATGTTAAGATGGCTAAAGACAAGCACTAAATTAAAATGAAAGTCTATTCCAGTGATAATATTGTGGCTTTATATAAACATCCAAGGTAATATAGGATGTATAAGAAGATGAAGATTAGTATTTCCTTAGATAGTTCAAGCAGTGCCAGACAATAGCCCAAATCTGAGATATTAATGACATTTTTTTGTTTGGGGAGGGTGATGACATGCAGAAGTGGTACAAACTGACACTGTAGACCCTGACTTATGCCCAGAGATTGCAAGTGATATGGGGCAGAAATTAAGTGTAGTGTAGCAGCGAGGCCAGATAGGTTAAATGGCTGCTTTTGAGCAATATTTTAACTAACTTAACTTGTTTCCTTACCTATTTGTTTCAAAGGACGGTCTTGCCAGGATTTGTACCCGATGTTTGGAAGTAAGATATTTTGCACCAGTATAAAAGGGAAGTTCTAATTCTTCAATGGATAATTTTCAGTCCATAAGTTAAAACAGTATTATTAGTAAATGTTTTGAAATAATAGTTTTACAACTAATACATCTGTTCTTCAAAAAAGAGTCTGGACATTAATCAACATCGGTTCCTAGATGGAAGTTCCTGTTTAACAAATGTTACATTTATATGAATTTAACTGAATCTCTTAATGACTTTGATTTATTTGGATATAAGATTAGGTTTCATTTTAAATGTATTTTGTTAGACAGAAATACCTTATTCTCTTTCCATAAGTCTAGAAATGCAGCCATATTAAAGCAGGCCTTCTCAGTGTGCATACAGTTTCAGTGAATGTATTTTCAATCACTGAGTATATCTTTCAGTCAAGAATACTAATAAGAACAGAATGTGTAGTACATTGAGAACAAACAGATCTTACAAGGCTTGGGAACTGAGGTTAAAGAGGCATGTAGATTATTAGGAAAAACTTCAAACACAGTTAGTTAAGTTAGTTAATTTGGACTGATATGCAAAAATTCATTGCAGCACAAATATTGAGTATGAGTGCAGAAGTCAGCTCAAATATCCAGCATTCCAGAATATTAATAATATTACTCAGGAGGATAGTGCAGAAGCTAAAGACATAATAATTAGAATATGAGAGCAGAAGCTACATACTATTTCAGTTTATCAGCACTGTTATTGGAGACAGTATGTAGATATTGTTGATGGACACTATAATGAGTAAAGAAGCTATGGACATCAAGATTTGATGTTGTTGATATCTACCTCCACTATACATAATAAAGCATTCTTAACCAAACTATAGTGTATGTAGACTTTGTTCTGAAAAGCTACAAGAAGACTTGGCACATAAAGGAGAGACTGGCACCTTTTCAGCACAGTTCTGTGTAATTAGCAGATAATGACTTTCATTCCAGTCTCATCCTAGTTTCTTTCAGTTATTTCCAGTCAATTCAAATATTCTACAGTCATATCAGTTCTTACAATGGCAAACCACCATCAATTAGGTACAACACTTGCAGTTAAAGTAAGTCCCAAAGCCCTATAGAAACCTTATCAGCAGTCAGACTATGTGTATCCTATAGAGAAACAGTATTCCTTCAGAACATTACTTCAGAAAATATGCAGTAAAGTCTCAAATAACTTCAGCAAAGTAGCAGTGTTCCTTCAGAACAATACTTCAGAAAATATGCAGTAAAATCTCAAAGAACTTCAGCAAAGTAGCAGTGTTCCTTCAGAACATTACTTCAGAAAATCTACAGTAAGTCTCAGCAGTATACATTACTTCAGAAAAATCTAATGTAAAGTCTCAATAAGCTTCAGACTCTCCAAAATACCATTGTAAAAGACATTATCCAGTTAAAAACAACATATAAGAAAACTTCACCATCCCCAAAGCAGATAACAGACTTTTGAGTTTCCAGTGTGATGTCACAGAGCCATGGAACAAGTGGGAGTTTGAAAAAGCTGTGAGACACCAAGCCACATTCTTAAAGCAACTTCAACTTTCCGTATGCAAGCATTTATTTTTGTTACAATGCATTTGCTAGCTAAATCAGACAGTAAATCTCAGAAAAATTTAAATACACCAGTAAATGTAAATTGTATAAACATATCAAACAGTACATCCACAGTAAAAGCATCAGTAAATGTGTGGTTTAAAGTTAAAAATTAGTTAAAGCAGTCTAAAAAACTGTGTACCAGAAATGTTCATTTAGATTTCAAGGTTATTAGTTCAGGAATGTTAAATTTTTCTAGATGGAAAAGGGTTAACTCACAGAATCAGACTGTAATTTCCCATGATTCACAGAATGAGTCAACTTCTATCAGTATGGTTCCAGACAGAAATCAACGTAAATGGTACAGCACATTTAATTCAAAATACAGAGTTAAGTCACACTATTGCAAAGGCAGATGAAAATATAGCCAAAAAAGAAGGCTGGACGTGCTGCTCCTCACTGACCACCCTGGACTTCAGGCAGTGGAAAAGGGCCGTCTCCACCCTGGTGTACAGGAGCCGTACAAGTGGACATTGAGCCACAGCCCAGGAGAGCAGCTGAGTAGTGGTACCACCAACAGCCTCTGAGGTGGACCAGATGTGTCCCTTTGCCTTCCCATGAGCAGCGCAGATAGGCTTCCTGGCTTGCGTCAATGGAGACTCTGCTTGTCAGTCCATGTCTCTCCCTGGGGGGATGGGGGCCTGAAACGTGCTCCCTTGATGCCCCATCCATGCTCTTCCTGGGTGCAGGACACGCCTAGGGTGATGGAAGGCAAGACAAACCTCAGACAGACATAGTCCCAGAGTAATCTGGGGCTGCAAAGTTTAATCAAAGTGTCGATGATCAGTGTGTCCTGCAAGTCACATTAATTCTTACAGCTAGTTGCATTCTTCACTGACTTATATGGTCAGAACTATGATGATATCTGATTGTCTTCAAGCCTCCAACATTTGTACTTGATCAATTAAAACATTCTTGGTAAATACTTTCCTTTCATTTGTCTTGCACCAGTCCAAGAATTTCACCACTAGTAGTGCAATATGAATGCCTCTGGTTGTCCCTCTTAATCATGGCCTCAATTCCAAAAACCAACAAATTAGACTTGGAGCTCTATTCTATTATTCCTAGCTGAAGTATTCTGGTGACTGGCCTCCTTTGAATTTTTTCAAAGTAAATGCTTCGGACCCCCAGGACACTCAGCTAAGATCACTGAGGGAATGCCAAGAGGTAGGAACTGGGACAAGTGGCAGCTCACCTTGTGGTGGACTGCCAGCATGATCCCAAGATCCAACTACAAGCTTTTTACCCACAATAACTTTAATATACCCTGTTGGAGCTGGATTTACCAGAGCTGCTGGCAACAGATTTGCTCTCCAATAGAGTCCCGTAAAAGTATGTAAAGTGTACTCATTCTAATTACAGCATCTCAAAAGAGTTCATAGAACATAGGTTCATAGGTTAGTACTAGGCTAAATGCCATTGTGGGCCATTTTAAGCCTAGCCAAATACCACATGTGAGAATCAAACCCTGCATTGTGTGTCTGTAAGTTAAACATCTTAACCATTACACCAACCTTTTGGAGTCCTGTACTGTTATTTTTTGTCACTATCTTCTCGAGTTGGGAGTGGGTGATTTGCAAGCCGGTTGCCTTCCTTGGATGTGGTAGCCATTTCTCAGGCTCCCTCTCTGGAATCAAAGCCTGATTCCCTGTTACCCATAGTCACCATGGTAGGCACAGAAAGTAACATCAAAAGTCGATAGGGCAGATATTCGAATGTCATGTTGCCACCATGAGGGCACACGATTGGTCCAAGTTTATCTAGAATCATCAATGCTACCAGGCAGAGAACCCAGTTTGCTTTTGGTCTGATAAATGCATGCATCACCAGACGTCAGAGCTTGTCAGCATGTATTAGCTCTAGAATCACAACCGTTATCCAAGTAACGGTGGAGTGATCAATGGAACCGTAACTGACTTAATGTGCCATTCTTAGTTTCTGTGTAGTATCCGTGTGCACTGAGACATGCATGGCTTAATCCTTGGAACAACATATGCTACTGACAGGATCAAACAAACAGGAGCACCTTGGCAAGTGGGCATATGAGGGGTTGGAGCCTGCAACTCTTCCAGTAAGAGGGGTCCCTCTCCCCACAGAGGGGCCACCTGGGTGCTGATTGTTGACTGGTGACTGTGACACTGGAGGGCTGAGGGCTGGTATGGAGCACAACAGCACTCAGAGCTAAAGAGAGAGAGAGAGAGAGAGAGCGCAGATCTACTACCCTCATTCCCACACTTGGGGTGGACAGCTGCCAGTGGCAGCAGAGTGGAACAGCCTGGTTCATGACAGGACCTCTTCCCCTCAGCCTGGGCTCATTGGTCTCACCTCAGCTTAACTTAGCAGAGTGGAGAACGCTCCGCACCACAACCCTCGCCTCACTCCCTGGACTGAGAAGCTTGACCCACATGCCATGACCCAGAAAGCCTTGCCATGGGGCTCTCCTCCAATGGGAGTCAGTCAGCCCAACTGATTGAACAATAGTGGGGATGAGGATGGCACCAGGGGAGATATTGCAATGCTAATCTTGATATGGGAGCTGGCATCCAACAGACATATCTCATCTCCTGCAGTGGAAGAAGCTAAGGAGAAGAAGGCACCTTGATAACACTCATACACCTGGGAGGATATCCCCAGGGCTGGGATCCGGTCTTGGACTCACACTCTGGTGGGATGAGCTGCACTGCCCCATCTTCCCTTAACTCCTAAAGACTGCCTAATTGTGCCAGATCATGTGTGCCCTTTGGCCCTTCCAGGGAGCAAACCCACAGGGTTTGAGCAGCCCCATGGAACTCCCATTGGCTGCTCAGGGGGATGAACTGAACATTCATCCTACAGCACCAATTCTGCTTACAAAAAGTGCCCCAGTGGGAGTTTGCATTCCACTCTCAGTTCCAAGCTAGCATACCAGTTTTCTTAACCATTTAAAATTTGAGAATAGGTTGAGACCAGATAAAACGGTATTCATTCACTAAGCACCAGTTATCCTGAGGGAAACTTCAGAGGGAACCAGCCACTAGATGGTTTGATTAGTCTTTCTCCCCTATACCTATGTCAGATGACATATTTGCATATCAGGGCCACAGATACAGACCTTCACAAGAATTTCCTTTTGCTTTGCCCTGCCCAGGCATAGTTCACCATCTTTCAGGTCCCACCAATTACGCTCATACTCCATTACCCTACTGAGATGGGTGAGATGAGATTGTGGTGCTCCCCCTACACAGGCCAGGGATCCTGCCTCAGCTGGCACATGCCAGCCCTCAATTTCAATGTGCCATGAATTTGCCTGCCCACCCTCAGACTCTTTTTCCTGTCAAACTCCTTGGTCTATGTTTCAAGACAGAACAGGTCAGTCACTTACATTACAGCAGTCCCCAGGCACCTGAGATGAGCCAGTTGGCCCAACAGTAGGATGTAGTTGGGCTACAATGAGGACAGTCTGGCCCAGTCAACAGTTCCACCATTAGCTGGGGGCCCTCAGCCACTGCCACAATGGTGGGGGTGGGTGAGGTGGCTGTTATCTCCCATGACCCAAGGGTCTGGAAAGTCCTGACGTAGTGAGCTTTAACACTCCCCTCCTGAGAGGGGAACCAGCTTCTGTGTGGCCTTCCCAGATGATCTGGACTGATTATAGTGCACTGCTGCAGAAGAAGTGCACCTGACGGCAGCCCGTGCACCTAGGGCCGGTCCCCCAGAAGAGGGTAGGGGATACACCTTGCCCGGGTGGCCAAAGAGGACATAGAGGTAAATCCTTCTGGTGGACCATGTGGACCACACCTGTTAACTTCTGAATGGTTTCACACCTTCTTGAACTCTCTCTTCAATGTTCTTTTCAACTTTCCCTTACTGTACTTGTCCGCTATCAGTCTTATGCCAGTGTTAGGCCTTAGATGGAGTTCACCACTCTCTTTGGCTGCATTCACAATCAACCTGACTCTGGGATAACCTGATCCTGGCTCACAGGGGGGGGCACCACCAACCTCACTTTGTCTGCAGGGAGAGCCTTGATCACAAGGACTTGGGCTCCTGGACAGCACAGTGGAGATGGACTTCCATACACCACATTTCCCTACACCTGTTGCCTGGGCTGGGTTATGGAACTGGCGCTTCCCTCTTCACTCAGTAGTACTGAGGGAATTAAGGCTACTTTATTTTCTTCTGCTTAGTAATATGCTTAAATTAAGTGGGTTGCCATGTCTGATCTGAGGTTGTGTTCTGAGCATGGTCATGGGGAGTGGCGGTCACGAGGATGGATGGAAGTGCTGACCCTCTTCAACATGCACCCACTCCCCCACAACCAGACTTTACACCCCAACCCTCGCCTAACTTCCCAAGTGGAGAAGCTCAACCCACATGACATAACCTAGAGATACACATCTTGGGGCCCTCTACCAGTGAGAGTCAGTTGGCCTGATCAATCAGTGGTAGGGATTAGGATGATACCCCAGAGGGCATGACAGCTCTTATCTTGGGATGAGAGTTGGCCTCCAACAGCTGTGTCTCACCTCCCATGGATCCCTCAGCCTCTCTCAATCAGGTGAAAAGGCTGAAGTCCAAAAAGGCACATCGACACCCCCACAGACACCTGGGAGGACATCCCCAGGGTTAGGACCCAGATTCCGACTCACTCTCTGACAGGATACATTGCACTGCCCTGTCATTCCTAAACTACTGAAGGCTGCCTGAATGTGATGGATTACACATGCCCTCCAGCTTCTCTGGGGAGGAAACCTTCAGAGTGTGACTGGCCCTGCTGAACTACCCTTAGCCACTGAGGGACAGATCTGCACTCATAAGGACTTCTGTTCTGAAGGAAGAGGCCCGAGAAGGTGCCTCAACTCAGTGCAGACAACTGGGAGGATGTCCCCAGTGAAGGACTTGGACTTGAACTCAAACTCTGATGGTTTGCCTCACCCCATCCTCTCTTCCCTTAACTCCTGAAGACTGGCTAATGATGCCAGATTATGTGTGCCCTCCAGCCATTCCGGGGAGGAAACCTGGAGGGTGCAATCACCCCTGTAGAATTCCATTTAGTGGTTGAGGAGCAGATCCTTTCTCATAAGAGCTTCTGAATCCCCCTTCTTTCAGAGGCAGAGCACTTCTGGGGACTTTGTATTTTTTCAGGAATCCCCTTGGGTATGGGGTGAGGTTGGATACCTTTGCCTGGGCAGGAGCTCTATAGGCCCCACCACCATCCACTAGGCACTCCCTTATAGACTTCCATCAAGGTTGACCCCTCCATGCTCCCGCTTCAACCCAGCTGAGAGACCTCCTTCCCCAGCCACGGTCCCTGCCTTGCCTCATGGGCCCCACCACCGCCACATCTCATGCAGGCTGTCTAATCATGCCAGATCATGTGTGCCATCAGAGCTTCTCAGGGGTGCTTCCATCCTATCCCAGCCGTCCTCACAGAACTCCTCGCAGCTACCAAAGAGCATATCTGCTCTTATGAAGACTTCCAAGTCAGCCTGATTTCTGATCCAGAACAGCTCTGAGAACTTTGCAATATATCGAGAATGCCCTCGGGTACAGGGTGAGGTCAGATGCCTTTGCCCAAGCCTGAGCTCTTCAGGCCTCGCAGCTGTCTACCTGGCACTCCCTTATGGACTTCTGTCGTGGGGGACTGCCTGACCCCGTTCACCTTGGCAGGAGCTCTCCAAGTCCTGTCACCATCCACCTGGTGCTCTCTAATGGACTTCCATCGGGGGGGGGGCTCTGCTTTACCCCCTCATCCAGGCAGGAGTTCTCCAGGTCCCACCGCCATCCACCAAGTGCTCCCTTGTAGGCTTCCCTCATAGGTTGCTCTGCCTTACCCACTCACCATGGAATGAGCTCTCTCTCAGTCCTGCTGCCATCTGTCTGTTGTTCCCTTATGGACTTCCATCATGGGGTTGCTCCCTGATCCCCTCACCCTGCTGCCATCTGCCTGTTGCTCCATTACGAACTTCCATCATGGGGATGCTGCCTAATCACCTCACCCTGGCAGGAGCTCTCCAGGTCCCATTTCCATCCGCCTGACACTCCCTTACAGACTTACATTGTGGGGGGCTCTGCCTTACCTCCTCACCTTGGCAGGAGCTCTCCAGACCATGTCAATGTCCCCCTGGTGCTCCCTTATGGACTTCTGTCATGGTGGTGCTACATGACCTCCCCCAACCTTGGAAGAGCTCTCCAGGCCCCACCACCATCTGCCTGGCACTGACTTATAGCCTTCCATCATGAAGGGCTCTGTCTGAACCCTCTCACCCTGACAGGAGCTCTCCAGTTCCCACCACTGTCCACTTTGTGCTCCCTTATGGACTTCCACTATGGAAGGTTCTGCCTGGCTGTCCTCTCACCCAGCCAAGAACTCTCCAGGCCCTGGTGCCATCCAGCCTGTACTCCCTTATGGACTTCTGTCAAGGCTGAACCTCCAGGCCTCCCCTTATACCTGGCCTAGAGACCTTGTTCCCCAGCATTGGTCCCCACCTTGCCTCAGGGGACCCTGCTGCCTCCATGTCTCCTGCAATGTGCCTAATCATGCCAGATCACAGCTGCCCTTGAAACTTGTTGGGAGAACTTCCTTCAGATCCTGGCCAAACTCGCTGGACTCCCCTAAGCTGAGAGTAAGATCTGCTCTCTTAAGGACTTTTGAGTCCCCCTTCTTTCTAATGCAGAGCAGCTCTGATGAATTTGCAAATTTTTGGGAATGCCCTTGAGTATGAGGTGAGTTCAAATGCCATTGCCCGAGCAGGAGCTCTCCATGTCACGCAGGTCTGCCTGGTACTCCTTTACAGACTTCCATCATAGGGGGCTCTGCCTTACCCCCCCCACCATGATAGGAGCTCTCCAGGCCCTGCTACCATCCACTTGGTGCTCCCTTATAGACTTCTGTCAAAGGTGACGCTGCCTGACCCTTCTCACCCTGGCAGGAGCCATCTAGGCCCCACCACCAACCACGCAGTACTCCCTTAAGCACTTCTGGCTGGGCCTTCACCTTCAGTCCTCTCCTTCAACCTGGCTGAGAGACCTCCTTCAACAGCTGTATCCCAACCATGCCTTGTGTGACCCCAACACCTCTATATCTCCTGCAGGCTGCCAAATTGTGCCCTAACAATTGTGCTGTCAGAGCCTATCAGGGAAGCTTCTGTCCGATCCCGCCAGCCTCATGGAACTCCTCTCACCCATCAAGGGGCAGATCCTCTCTCATGAGGACCTCCAAGTCCTCATCTTTTCCAATCCAGAGCTGCTATGGGAACTTTGCAAGTTTTTGGGAATACCATGGGGTATGGGGTGAGGTCAGATGCCTTTGCCTGAGCAGGAGATCTTCAGGCACTGCAGCTATCTGCCTGGCACTCCCTTATGGACTTCCATCATGGGGGAAGCTGCCTGACCTCCTTCCAACCTGGTAGGAGCTCTCCAGACCTCACTGCCATCTATCACGCACTCCATTATGGACTTTCATCATTGGGGGCTTTGTCTTACCCCCCACACACTAACAGGAGCTCTCCAGGTCCTGCCACCATCCACCTGGCACTCCTTTTTGGATTTCCACTGTGGGGGGCTCTGCCTGACCCCCAAGCAGGAGTTTTCCAGGCCCCGTTGCCATCGGCCAACTCCTCCAGACCTCCCCTTTGACACATCCAAAAGACTTCCTTTGCCAGCTGCAGTCCCTGTCTCACCTCAAGGGACCCCATCACCTCCATCTCTCCTGCAGGGTGCCTAATCATGTTAGATCATGTATGCTCTTGGAGCCTCACAGGGGAGCTACCCTCCAATCCTGGATGGCCTTGTGCAACTCCTCTTGGCTGCCAAGGGGCAGATATGTTTACATAATGGCTTCTGAGTCTGCCTGCTTTCCAATCTAGAGCAGCTCTGGGGACTTTGGGATTTTTTGTGAATGTCCTTGGGTACTGGACAAAGTTGGATGCCTTGGTCTGAGCAGAAGCTGTCCACACCCCACTGCCATCCACATGGTGCTGTCTTATGGACTCCCATTATGGGGGTTCTGTGTTACACCTGTCTCCATGGAAGGAGCTTTCCAGGACCTGCTGCTGTATGTCTGGTGCTCCTTTATGTAATTCCATCATAGGGCTTCTGCCTGACCCCCCCCAAACCCAGGCAGGAGATCTCCAGGACCTTCCACTGTCTGCCCAGCACTCCCTTACCAATTTCTGTCAGCACCGACTCCTCCACTCCTCCCCTTTGAGCTGGATGAGAGACCTTCTTCCCAGTCGCAGTCCCCACTTCACCATGAGGGACCCCGCTGCTTCCATGTGTCCTGCAAGCTGACTAATCATGCCTGACATTCCTCACCCTTGAAGCCTAGCAGGGGAAACTTCCCTCTGATTCCAGCTGGCCTCATGGAACTCCCCTTGGCCACCGAGGGGCAGATTTTTTCTCTTAATTGCTTCCAAGTCTACCAGCTTTCTGATCCAGAACATCTCTGGGGACTTTGTGATTTTTTGGGAATACTCTTGAGTATGGGGCAAGGTCAGATGCCTTTGCCTGAGCAGGTGAGCTCCAGGCCCTGCTGCCATTTGACTAGCACTCCCTTATGGACATCCAGCATGGGGGTGCTACCTGGCTCCCTCACCCTGGCAGGAGCGCTCCTGGTACCACTATCATCTGCCTGGTGCTCCATTACAGACTTCCATCATGGGGGGGCTCTGCCATACCCCCCTCATCTTAGTAGGAGCTTTCCATGCCCTGCTGCCATCCACCAGGATCTCCCTTATGGACTTCTGTCAGGGATGATCCCTCCAGCTCCCCTTCAACCACAGAGACTTCCTTCCCTGGCTGCCTCATCTCTGGGGACACCACTGCCTCCATGTCTCCTGTAGGATGCCTAATCATGCCAAATCATGTATGCCCTTGAATTCTCTCAGGAGTACTTCCTTCTGATCCTTGTCAGTCTTGTTGAAATACCCTCAGCTGCCAAGGGACAGATCTGTTCTCTTAAGGGCTTCCTAGTCCCCTTGCTTTTTGATACAGAGCAGCTCTGGGAATTTGTGATTTTTCAGGAATGTCCTCGGGTACAGGGTGAGGTTGGATACCTTTGCCCTAGCAACAGCTCTCCAGGCCCTGTTGTTCTCCATCTGGCATTCCCTCAGGGACTTCCATCATGGGGGGGCTCTGCCAACCCCCCTACCCCAGGCAGAAGCTCTCCAGACCCTGCTGCTGTCTGCCTGGAACTCCATTACCAACTTCCATCAGGGCCAACCCCTCCAAGCCTCCCCTTTGACTTCACAAAGAGACCTCATTCCCTAGCTACATTCCCCACCTCACCATGGAGAATACTGCTGCCTCCATGTCTCCTGCAGGCTGCCTAATCATGCTTGTCCTCGGAACCTATCAGTGGAACTTCCCTCTAATCCTGACTGGAACTCCCCTTGGCCTCCAAAGGGCAGATCTGTTCTCATAAGAGCTTCTGAGTCCACCTGCTTTATGATCCAGAACAGCTCTAGGGACATTGCAATTTTTCGGGAATGCCCTAGGGTACAGGATGAGGTTGGATGCCTTTACCTGAGCAGGAGCTCTCCAAGTCCCACTGCCATCTGCCTGAAGCACACTTATGGACTTCAGTCATGGGAATGCTGCCTGACCCCCTCATCCTTGCAGGAGCTCCCCAGGTATCACTACCATCTACCTAGTGATCTCTTACAGAATTACATAAAGGGAGTGTTCTGCCTTACCACCTCACTCTGGCAGGAGCTCTCCAGGTGCTGCCACTGTCCATCAGGTGCTCCCTTACAGACTTCCATCATGGGGAGCTCTGCCTTACCACTTCACCCTGACAAGAGATTTCCAGTTCTAGCCTCCATCCTTGCAGCACTCTCTCATGGACTTTCATTATGGGGTGCTCTGCCTTACTCCCTCATTCTGGCAAGAGCTCTCCAGACCCCCCACCATCCTCTCAGAACTCACTTGTGGACTTCCATCATAGGGATGCTACCTGACCTCCTTCACCCTGGCAGGAGCTCTCCAGGCCCTGCCTCCATTGACCAGGCACTCTGTTGAAGACTTCCATAATTGAGGGCTCTGTCTCACACCCTTCACCATGGCAGGAGCTCTCCAGACCCTGCAATCATCTGCTCAGCGGTCGCTTATAGAGTTCTGTCAGAGCTGACCCCACAAAGCCTCCCCTTTGAACTGGCTGAGAGACCTCCTTCCCTAGTCACAGTCCCTGCCTCACCATGGGGAGCCTGCAGTCTTATTTTCTGGGAATACCCTTGGGTACTGGGTGAGGTTGGATGCCTTTGCCCAAGCAGGAGCTCTTCAAGTGCTGCCTCTGTCTGCCTGGCATTCTGTCATTGACTTCCTTTATGGGGGCACTGTCTGATCCTCCTCGCCCTAGCAGAAGCTCCCCAGGTCCCGCTGCCATCTGCCTGGTGCTCTGTTATCGAATTTCATCTTGGGGGGCTCAGCTTTAGCCCCTTCACCATGGCAGGAGCTCTTCAGGCCCTGCCTCCATCTGCCTGGTTCTCCCTTATGGACTTCTGTCCAGGTCGTCTCCTAGAGGCCTCCCCTTCAACCTGGCCAAGAGACCTCCATCCCTGGCCACAGTCCCTGCCTCACTTCAGGGGACCCTGCCACCTTCATGTCTCCTGCATGCTGCCTAAATGTGCTGGAACATGCATGCACTCACAGTTTCTCAGGGGAGCTTCGGTCCAATTCCACCTGACCTCAATGAGCTCCTATCAGCTGCTGAGGGGGTAGATCTACTCTCATGAAGACTTTGGAGTCCCCCTGCTTTCCTATCCAGAGCACCTCTTCAGGAACACCATCGGGAATGGGGTCAGTTCAGATGCCTTTTCCTTAGCAGAAGCCCCCCAGGCCTTACTGCCATCCACCCAGTTCTCTCTTACTGACTTTTGTCATGGGGGGCTCACCCAGGCAGGAGCTATCTAGGCCCTGCCACCATCCACCAGGTGCTCCCTTAAGGACATCCATTGTGAGAGTCTCAACCTAACCTCCTCACCCTGGCAGGAGCTGTCCAAGCCCTGCTGCCATCTGCCAGGTGCCCCTTTATAGACTTCCATTATGGGGGTTTTGCCTAACCCCCCTCATCCAATCCAGAGCTCTCCAGGCCCTGCCATTGTCCACCCTGTGCTCCCTTATGGATTTCATTGAAGGCTGACCCCTCCAGACCTCTCCTTCAGCCTAGCCGAGAGATCTCCTATACAGGCCATGGCCCCTGCCCCACCTCAAGGGACACTGGCACATCAATGTTTCCTGCAAGCTGCCTAATCATGCTGGATAGTGTATGCCCTCAGAGACTCTCAGGGGAGCTTCCCTCCAATCCTGGCAGGCTTCACAGAACTCCTGTGAGCCACTGAGGGGCAGATCTGTTCTCATGACAACTTCCTAGTTCCTCTGCTTTCTGATCCAGAGCACCTCTGGGGGATTTGAGATTTTTTGGAACAATGTCGAGTATGAGGTAAGTAAAGATGCCTTTGCCCAAGCAAAAGCCCTCCAGAACCTATTGCTGTCCAGGCCTGGTGGCTTTCCACCTCTTTCCCTTCAGGACTTCCATCCCAGGGGGGCATGGTCTGGACCCTTTCACCTAGGTGAGAGCTATCCTGGCCTGGCCACTTTCTGCATGTCTCTTCCTTCTGGACTTCCATCCTGGAGGGGGCATTGTCCAACCCACTCAGCCAAGCAGGAGCTCTCCTAACACAGCCACTTTCCACCTCTCTCTCCCTTCAAAACTTCCATTGGGATGGACAACCTCAGACAGTCTCTCATCCAGACTTCTGTGACACCGGTTCTCCACTTTGCTCTGCATCTTAGGGCTTTCAAACTCACAGGGAAGATGGCCTGGGTCCCTGCATCCCTGCACCTTACACAATGCACCTCCATCTCTTTCCTCTGCAGCTCAAGGCTCCAATGAACATATGTCACGTTGAGCCTCCTGCTATTTGGCCCCTTGTCTCCTGGGTGGTGCCATTCACAGAGTGGCATCCTCAATGCTGGATGAAGGACGAGAAGCTGATTTGATGCCCACAGCTGTCCCCGGTTGTGAAACACCACAACAGCTCTATCTACATTTCCTATGGGCTAGGAAAATGGGATCACAGACCTGTCTTCCAGGGACAGCCCTTGAACCACCCACAATGATGGCTGACTCTGCCAGCCAGCCCTATGGCTGAGATGTTACAGTGGTTCTATCTCCACTTCTCTTGGTGCTAGGAGGACAGGATTACAGACCTGGCTTCCCAGTATGCCCCTCAGTCTGCCTGCTTTGACAGCTGACTCCCCAGGCTGGCTCTGGGTGTGAGAAGCCAAAGTGGTCTTATCTCCAGTTCTCTGGGAGCTGGGAGGACAAGATCACAGGCATTTTTTTCCTGGATGACCCTTGGCCTGCCCCTGCTGACAGCTCACTCCCAATTGCAAGATGCCATGGTGACTGCATCTCCCCTTCATAGGGGGCTTGTGGGGTGGAACACCTAAATCTGGCTTTCCTGAATGGCCTTCAGTCCACTCCCAGAAACCACGGACCTGCCACCAGGTCACGTCTTTGGGGATGACTCTTAAGCCCAGTTCTGGGATACTTAGCATCCTCCATACCCACACACATTTTGGCTGTACCTTAGAGGCAACATGAAGGGGAAACCTGCAGATCTCCACCCATGTGGTAGGCCTCACCACCAGGGAGCATCTGGACCTTGGTTCATCCCTCCCCCCAGGCCAAACCCTGCCTTCTCCACTGAGCAAAGTCCCACCGGTACTCTGGATAGAAGGGAGGAGGGAGGTATGGTAGGCCAGATGAGGATGAGTCCCTCCTCCCACCGAGGGCATGGAGTGCATCCCCGCCTGTGACAAAACTTGGCTCAAGGGTGGACTTTTAATAGATTGCCACATTTTGCTGCTCTGCTACGTACAAAACAATTACTCAAAATCAGGTAATCTTTGAATGATTTAGCACCTGTTTCCCCATGAACATGCGGTGCACTGCTGGAAAGAGGTAGGCCCCTGCATTCGCAGTCTGACCCACTAATGAGTGGAGCTCCTTGCTGACCTTGCGGCCGGCTATACCTGGCCAACCATATATCAGCAGCATGTGGTATCATTATGCTTAGGTGGGATTCTGGCTTAGAGGCTTTCAGTCATAATCCCACAGATGGTAGCTTTGCACCATTGGCTCCTCAGCCAAGCACATACACCAAATGTCTGAAAATGTGGTTTCTTTCCTTCTGGGCAGAATTGCTATCACAACAACACATCATCAGTATGGTAAAACTAACTTGTGTCATGATGGTCTAAACCCAGCTCACATTTCCTATTAGTGGTTGAACAATCCAAAGCTTGGTGAATTCTGCTTCACAATGATAGGAAGAGCTGACATTGAAGGATCAAAATGTGACATCACTATGAATACTTGGCTGCACAAGTCAGTTATCCCTTTGGCAATTTTCCTAACACCTCTTGCTTAAAACCCAAAAAGGAAGAAGGATCATGAAGCCCAGCTTTCACAGTCTGTATTCATACTGAAAATCAAGCTCAAGTGAGCTTTTGCCCTTCTACTGCATGGGAGGTTTCTGTCCTCCCTGAGTTCACCTTAGGACACCTGCATTACTCTTTGACAGGTGTATATTCCCAGTCAAACTTACAGCCTGACGCTATCACTGGAGTGGGTCACACTCAGACACATGGGCACTTAGAGCCAGAACTGGGAGCCCTAGTGGGGCTCGCCCCCCTGAATAAGTGGGAAAATGACAAGAGTAGTGGTATTTCACTGATGACTGAGGCCCCCCACTTATTCTACACCTTTCATGTCTCTTCACAGTGCCAAACTAGAGTCAAGCACAAGAGGGTCTTCTTTCCTGCTGATTCTGGCAAGCCCATTACCTTGGCTGTGGTTTCATTAGATAGTAGGTAGGGACAGTGAGAATGTCATTCATCTTTTAATGCTCATCATTAATTAGATGACAAGGCATTTGGATACCTTAAGAGAGTTATAGTTACTCCTGCCATTTACCTGAGCTTCAATGAATTTCTTCACTTTGACATTCTGGGCACTGGGCAGAAATCACATTGTGTCAACACCAATTTTGGGCCTTGGAGAGTCTTTATTTTAATTAAATGGTCAGATTCCCCTGGTCTGTACCAGTTCTAAGTCAGTTACTAGCTGCCAAATGATGCGGGATTGGATTCGGACCAGCACCAAACACAGCCTAATAGATCCACAGGAAGTGCCTAGCACATCCAGACTCACCAATGCTTTCTCCCCAGCCCCCTGGGAGGGTGCAAGGTGAGGGGGTGATGCCTTGTCCAGACATGGCATGTGACCAACCCCATTTCACAAACTAGCCTGACCAACTCAACCCTTACAGCCAATCCTTATTGTGAAGTTATGGATCTGGCTTGTTGAGTTCCTTTACCTACAATGTTCCAAGATGCCAGAAACTGTTCACCTTGGAGACCTGCTGCAGATATGGGAATGGCCGGGAGTGAGACTTACATCCTGTCCCCTGAATTTTCAAGGGCTGGTGAGAGTTCAACTGACACCACCGAAACCAAGATGCTTTCCAGGACGAGGGCCCCTCTCTTGTGGAGAACCCATTCCAGAGTGCCTGCCCTTTACAAAGAAAAAGAACTCTTTTAGGGGTCCCCACAAGCTTCACCAGGATTGTTTGCATGGTTGCACTGGATTCTGTGAGGCCCTCCTCTCTTCCTCTCTAGATTTGGGATCTGAACCCGACTCTGAGGGTGACACAGGCTAAAGCCCATCCCTTCAGAACAGCACACACCTCTCTCAGAACTGACTGACCCATGTTCAACTGCTGTTCACATGGAACCCTTCTCTACTTTGGCCTTCAAAGCTCTCATTTGAATATTTGCTATTACCACCAATATTTGCACCCATGGCGGTTCCACCTGGGCCCTCATCCTGGGTTTCAGTGCCATTGTTGTGGCCCTCCTACTAATCCTGGCATAGCCCCCTCAGCTTCTAGCACTGGCAATGGCCAGGTATGGGTCTGATGCTCCAGATCATCCATTTTCAGGGTTAGTTGATTCAGCAGGTGGGTTGATACACACTCCTTAGTGGATTCTGACTTCCATGGCCACTGTCCTGCTGTCTATATCAACCAACACCTTTTCTGGGGTCTGATAGGCATTGGCATTGGGCGTCTTATCCCGGTGTTCGGTTCATCCTGCTGTGCCAGTTCTGCTTACCAAAAGTGGCCCACTGGGTTCTTGCATTCCACAAGCTGGGCTTCTTACCCATTTAAAGTTTGAGAATACGTTGAGATCATTTTGGCCCCAAGACCTCTAATCATTTATTTACCAGATAAAATTATATCTGCCAAGCACCAACTATCCTGATGGAAACCTTGAAGGGAGCCAACTACTAGATGGTTTGATTAGTCTTTCGCCCCTATACCCAGGTCAGGCAGCCAATTTGCACATCAGGACCATTATGGACATCCAACAGTTTCCTCTGGCTTCACCCTGCCTAGGCATATTTCACCATCTTTTGAGTGCCACCAGGTGCACTTATGCTCCACCTCCCTGATGGGATGGGTGAGACGGGCTGGCAATGTGGCGCCAGCATGGGCCAGGGGATTCCACCTTGGCCAGTGCACACCGGTCCTAACTTTTATTGCACTGTGGGGTCTACTGCTTACCTCTGGACACTCGCACCTGTCAGATTCCTTGATCTGTGTGTTAAGATGGGACAGGTAGGTCATTGACTTTGCTGCAGACCATGGGTACCTGAGGTGAGCCCAGCAGCAGAATGTGACTTGGCCACACTGAGGATGTATGACCCAGTTGACAGTTCTGTCAAGAGCCAGGGCCCCTGGCCCCCACAGTGAGGGCAGGGGAATGGTGGCAGTCATCTCCCATGACCCTTGGGTAAAGTTGGAATGGATGTCATGGGCTGTGGGGAGGGAAGCCACCTTCAGTGCAACCTTCCTGGCTGACCCAGAGTTGGTCATGGTGCACTGCAGTGGAGAAAGAGCACACAGTGGCATCTGGCACACCCAGGGTTGGTTCTCCACCCCCAGGAGTGTGATCCACCTATCCTGGGTATGCCAATGTGGCAACCAAATTTAATCCCCTGGGTGGACCATGCTGATCCCACCCATTTACCTATGAACAGTTTTACACCCTCTTGAACTCTCCCTGCAAAGTTCTTTTCAACTTTCCCTTACAGTACTTGTCCACTATTGGTCTAGTTCCAGTGTTTAGCCTTAGATGAAGTTTACAACCCACATCGGGCTGCATTCACAAACAACCCAACTCCAGGAAGACTTGATCCTCACACTGTCAGGGGGCTGAGCCTCAATTACAAGGACTTGGGTCCTCCTGGCCAATGCTGGGGAAGTGGATTTCCATACTCCACATTTCCCCTGTCCCTTTCACTTGGGAGGGGATCCAGCAAGAATCCTGGTTAGTATATTTTCCTTTGCTTAGTAATATGCTTAAAGTTTGTGGGTTGCCACGCCTGATCTGAGGTGAAGTTCCAAGCATGGTCGCAGGGGGGGTGGGTGTCAGAGGTCACAGGGATGGATGGATGTGCCTCTTCTCCATGACCTGCACCCACTCCCCCACCACAGGGCTCCAGGTGGTGACTCCGCTGTCCCTCATGCAGGAACAAGCAGGCAGACATCAAGCTGTGTGTCAAGGAAGAGAGCCGAGTAGTGGTAGCACTGACAGCCTCTGGGGTGGGCTGGAGGCATGCCTTTGCCCTTCTGTTCCCAGTGTGGTCAGGCTTCCTGGTTTGGGGTAACAGAGACTACTCTCCTCCATCCCCATCTCACCCTGCGGAAACAGGGTGAGCCTGAGATGGGCTCCCTCAGTGCTCTGGCTGTGGTCTCACTGGGGAAGGACTACTCCAGGGGTGGTGAAAGGCACAACAACCCTCATACAGGTGTAGCCCTAGGAGTAACCCAGGGTCACAAAGTGCCTTCAAATTGTTGCTGATCAATGTGTCCTGCAATTCACATTTGTTCTCACTCCTAGTTACATTATTAATAGACCATTGAGCCAAGTGATCCACTGCTCAGAGTCATACAAGTCTCGCTCATTCACCACAGGCACAACTACTGATAGGGTGTAGCACCAAGTTATGAGCAAGTGAGCTGTCACAGGTGTCATCAAAGGCACCCAGAATAGGGTTACTGACCCCATGCAGCAGTACAGCAGATAGTCCTGTGGCAGCCGGTGAGTGGCTGACCTGCTGATTTTCCAGGTCTTTAGACTGACACTCCGTGGGGAGCAGGGCATCCTCCTCAAGTACCTGTAATTGTGTTTGAGGGAGAGGATGCTAGTGTACATCCCTGGGGTGGTCCCATGTGGTGGGAGGGGAGGGTGTAGTGTCCCCTACTGGGAAGGTGCCCTATTCCCTCCTCTATGGGAAGACTGTTACTGCCAGCAGGAGAGGGGGAAATATCCCACCCCACATATTCTTCCCACTTTCAAAACCCCAGGAGTCATGAGTTCAGTCCCAATGGCCCTTGCTGGAGTTGGGTGTAGAGACAGGGAGAGGATCAGGGTGGTGGAGCAAGGAGAGGTAGTCCTAAGTGATGGCGCCATCCTGGCACCCTCCACATTAATGATCATTCCACAGGTTCAACTATGGAAACCTTTATACAACTTTTACTTTTAGATAGTCAAGTTTGTCTTCTCACCACACAGCCAGAGCTGTGACCGACTCCAGCTGGGCAGATCAAAGGACCTCCCTAAACCATTCAATCACTAATAACAAAGAGCAGTGTGTACAAAGGGCAGGGACTTAATCAATGTAAGCTTATGACCCGCACTTACTGGGAATTCCATGTTCATGGGGAATAATTGTAAACTCTGGTCACTATCATGAATGAGATTCAGTGGATTAAATGGACCTGTCAGTTAAGGGTAGACAAACATTGATCCCTTCAGTGTAGTGTGCATGCAGCCCCAGGCATCTAAGGGCATCACAGACCTCTTATTGTTCAATCTTGTGTGGCTGAAAACCACTTGTCCTCTAAGAAGTTGGAGATTACCACACTGGGCCTCATAACTAGCTAGCATGGTGCAGTCTCATTTGTTATCGGAATTAACCAGACAAATCACTCCACCAACTAAGAATGGCCATGCACCACCACCCACAGAATCGAGAAAGAGCTATCACTCTGTCAATCCTTTCCATGTCCAGGTTGGGTGAAGTTTTGTGTTGAGTCAAATTAAGCCACAAGCTCCACTTCTGTTGGTGCCCTTCCATCAATTCCTTTGAGTTTCTACTTTGGTTTCCTGGAAACTCCCCAATGGGTCATGGGAATAACACAGCCAGATCGCTAGTTGTCATCATTTATGGTCAGAACTATGATGGTATATGATCGTCTTCATACCTTCAACTTTCATTCTTGATTAATGAAAACATTCTTGGCAAATGCTTTTGCTTTCATTCATCTTGGGTCAGTCTAAGAATTTCACCTCTAGCAGCACAATATGAATGCCTCTGGCCTGCCCTGTTAATCATGGCCCCAGTTCTGAAAACCAACAAAATAGAACTGGAGTCATATTTCATTATTCCTAGCTGAAGCATTTTGGTGACCAGCCTGCTTTAAACTCTAATTTTTTCAAAGTAAAAGCTTCAGACCCCCTGAACCTTCAGTTAAGAGCATTGAGGGAGGGCTGAGAGGCAGGGGCTGGGACAGGCAGTAGCTCACCTCTTGGTTAACAGTCAGCCCAATCCCAAGATCCAACTACAAGCTTTTGAACTGCAGCAACTTTAATATATGCTACTGGAGCTATAATTACTGTGGCTGTTGGCAGTAGACTTGCCCTCCAATGCATCTGCATTAACAAACTTAAAGTGTACTCATTCCAATTACAAGGCCTCAAAAGAGTCCTGTATTGTTATTTTTCATCGCTACCTCCCTGAGTTGGGAGTAGGTAATTTGTACACCTGCTGCCTTCCTTGGATGTTGTAGCCATTTCCCAGGCTCCCTGTCCAGAATTGAACCATTATTCCCTGTTACCCATGGGCACCAAGATAGGCACGGATAGTACCATCAAAAGTTGATAGGGCAGACAATTGAATATCACTCAGCTGTCAAGAGGGCACATGATCAGCCTGAGTTTATCTAGATTCATCAAAGCTGCTGTGTGAAGACCCGGACTGGTTTTGATCTGATAAGTGCATGCATCCCCAGAGATCAGTGCCTGTCAGCATGTAATAGCTCTACAATTAACAATTATCCAAGTAACAGTAGAGAGATCAAAGGAACCATAACTGATTTAATGAGCCATTCACAGTTTCACTGCAGCATCAGTGTGAACTCAGACTTGCATGGCTTAATCTTTGAGAGAAGCAAATGCTACTGACAGGATCAGCCAGAGAGGAGCACCTTGGTGGGCAGTCAGAGGAGGGGCTGGAGCCCACACCTCCAATGACAAGAGGAGGTCCCTCTCTTCATGGAGGGAGACCCCTGCTGCTGGTTTCACCCTTGTCTCACTCCCCGGGAGGAGAAGTTCAATTGACATGCTGTAACCTAGATTGCCAAGCTGTGGGGGACCTCCAACAGTGGGAGTTGGTCAGCCCGATCAATCAATCAATCGATGGTGGGGACAAGGACAGCTCCCTGTGGGGCGGGGGGGGGTGGTGACACATATCTCAAGCCAGAAGCCGGCATCTGACAAACACACCTCACCTCTCACAGATCCAGTAGGCTCTCCTGGATGGATGGAAGAGGCTGAGACTTGAGAAGGCACCTTGACCAAGTGCAGACACCTGGGAAGACATCCCACATGTCTGAAACCCAGACTTAGATTCCCACTTTGACAGGACACACTGTGCCTCCCTGTCTTCCCTTAACTCATGAAGGCTGCCTAATCATGCTAGATCATGCATGGTCTACAGCTTTTCCGGGGAGCAAACCCACAAGGTGTGAACTGCGGAACTCCCATCAGCTACCAAGGGGCAGATACACTCTCATAAGGACTTCCAGTCAGTTGGAAGAGGCCAGAGAAGGTGCCTCAACCCCACACAGACACCTGGGAGGATGTACCCCGAGGCTGGGACCCAAACTTGGAGTTACATTCTGTAGGGATGAGCCGCACCATGTAATAATTCTTTGTGTAGGAAAAACAGAAAGATGTTTTTACAAATGTATTTATGAGCACGACTACAATATTTCTAAAGGAAATTTGAACAGTTTCATGTTTAATGATACTTTGTCATGTACAGATTACAAAAAAATCCTGTTTGGTATTTTAGATGTTGTCATCCAAAATGAAAAGGGAGGTGACTGAAACATTTTTAGAAAATATAGAGTTAATTTGGCAGTTAAAGTTAAATGCTTCTAATCCTCCTAGCTTAAATTACCACATCTCACCCCTGCCTACTTTAAAGTTGAGAGCCAGGAGATTATAATGTATGTGTGTAACTTTATGACAGCATAGATTTTACAGAACTGCATAGATTTTATTCTTCAATAATACACTTTTATGTAACAAATGTTATGCATTAGTTTATTTAATAGATGGTTTTAAACACTAGTTGCAATTGACTGAAATAATACTCTTTGTGACTATGTCTTTAAGGAACAATGAGATACTTCAATTCAGTGAGACTTTCAATGAGATTTTCTGTGGTCACATAATTTGTGTTTTACTATTTAAGAAGTTTGTTTGTTACATTCATGGTTCTGATGAAGTCCCATTACATTTGGAGGGATGAAGTGCTTAACCAGTTGGTCTTATTCCTTCTGTTTTATTAAGTTATTCTTCTGTGGTTTACAACATGCGAGTGGATTGCTTTATTTTCTACAAGGGCTTTGGTGTTTTGGTGGATTACTCTACATGAGCCGTTTCTTCTGATATTCCTATTTGGAATTCACACTGAGAGGTTGAAGTGGTCTTCTTCAGTTAATAGAAGGTTTACTTACCTCTCTGCAGCCCTTTTAATGATGAGTTTTAAAAACTGGAAATTCCCCCATCCAGATTGAAAATTAATACGTTTAAGGCATCAAGCTTTAGACAAACAGAAAATAATTTGATGAATATAGTATTTTTATGCAATGTTTATATAAAGGTTAAATGGATTAACTTCAGTTGAATTTTAGCTAACTATCTATCAATAAATAAATGGTTTTACATATTTTATGTTCCAAACTGGAAATTACAAGCTAGCAACTTCCTATGTGATGAGCCGGAATGAGAGGCAATGAGATGGACTCTGACTTTTACACAATAAACGTATTATGAAGATCCATTTTGTGGCATTTTTTAATATTAATTGCAATGCTACTAGTTCTTTTTTCTTGATTGTTTAATGAATCTAGAAAGTTAGATTCATATGGAATTTTATGTCTAGCTCTGCAGTGTTTCCTTTTTTTTAATAACATGAATGATTTCAATAAAAGTCAAGTGTGAAAAAGGTAAGCAAAACACTCAGGACTAAGATACACCTACAAAGTCAACTACAAATTAAATATTTCCATTTATACAGGAAAGAAGTGCAGTTAAAGATGAGACCTAGTTGTTCTATACACTCGGACCCAGACGATATCACAAACATTTTATCAGATTAACATAGCTCAACCTTATTTCCATCTTCTTCCTGTTCCTTGCCTCACTCGATTCCTTCCATACCACTACCTCCAATTACTTTACAGCAAGTCTTAAAATCCTTCAAGAACAAAAACACTAGTTCCATGAGTCAAAGCAGTGTATGAGGCCATGTCATTGTTGTATAAAATACAACCTCATGAATTCCCTCCTATACCTATTCAGACTTAATCTTTCCATTGAATATGTTCCAGAAGCCTGGAAGAAAGCTACTGTGGTACCCCTCAACAAGGGTGCTTAGGATCAACTCAAGGAACTGTTGTCTAAATAATCTTACCAGCACAATCTGTAAAATAATTGAATGCATCTTCATGTGATATTGGAAGATTACAACCTCTTGATCCGAACTAATATGGCTTTGTGTAAAGAAGACCCTACCTACCAAAACCTGGTGAAATTCTTAGAGAAAGTAATTGAAACACTGGATGACAGCAAATCAGTGGACACTGCTACCTGAATCTAACTAGGGCATTCAGTATTATCCCACAATCTGACATTACTGAGAATGTGAAAAAGTTAAATGTGAATTCTTACATACCTCACTGCAGAACACACTGGCTGTTAGGCAGGACTCACATAGTCAGGTTTGGTGACACACTCTCCTTGAAATGGTAGGTCTTCCACCTAGTGCAGTTAATAACTAAGTATGTATCCCTGAGATGAAAAGAAGTTATTGTGCTTCTCTATTCCTCCCTTATTAGAAACATAATATAATCTAATGACCACTTACAAATGCATTCATCCAGTTGTACTACCCAGCTAGAAAAATATACTGTTTTCTCACAAGATAGTCTTGGGTATAAACTCCCTAAGTCACAAAAAACATCAAAAATCACTGTCAATCTACTCTGTCTCTCACAACCTTCTATGTGGCGATTTGCTTACAATGTTGCAAATGACCTTTTCCTACTTGACCATTTACATACTTATAAAAAACAGGAAGCATCACCAATACCTATTCCAGAGATTTATATCTCCATTATAATCTAAATATAGTTCTGTGACTGGCAAAAAGGTTAAGAATAGTTAATGCCCAGCATAAACCAACAACATAGCCATATCTTGCAAAATAAAAAAAGTTTAACAAATTAAAAAAAGTAAATCTCCATTATAATATTAACAGAAACTGATGAAAGGATATATACCTTTCCCTAAAGATCTCCTGCCTACAGGATTAGCCCTCTCCATATTAAACAAAGAAGATCCCTAACTCTTTTAAAAAGTAATTTGAATAAGTGGATGGTAATTTGTAATTGTGCCCTGGTCTACCTCAAGTTTTAGCTTCTGGTATTTAGGCCCTTCATTGTTTCTGCTTGTTTGTATACAGCTGAACTGAGGTGGGCTACAAGCCACAACTCTTGAGTTGAGATATTATATGACTAGAGGCTTCTGAGATTCCAAAAACCATACGTTGCCTGATTTTGCTTATTTAAACTATTTACTGCACATTTTCATTGCCTGCTGCCTACTTTTACACTGCATTTATTTACTGTGTACTAAACTACACTGTTATATTGCAATTGCCTGCTACACTGTGCCTGTAAAATCAAATGTTATTGCTGTTCTCACTGTTTAGCAGGCTTTTTGTTGTTCCTGCTGTTTGTTAAACATTTACTGGTATTTTTCAATGTCTTTAAACAATTTCTTCTGCCTGCTCTGGTTTTTCCACCAAACAGTGCTAACTTATCCGTTAACTGTTTAAAATAATTCTTTAGAGCTTCCTGCCTGATTTTCTGCTGTGCTGATACTTTTTGCTGTGTTACATATTCTCTGGTGTTCCCCACTGAAACTAGGGTAGCCAGTAGCTGTTGCATAGTCCAGATGCAGGCCTACTACTTCTGGAACTGTTTATAGTGGTTTGTTTGTTCTGTGCATGTTTTCCAGTCCATGTTGGATTGGAAGGGGCCTATTTGCACTTTTTTGAGAGAATTGTGTTTGACCTGCTCCTGACTGGTAATGGGAGGCCAGTTTAAGGCTTGGAAAAAGCATCCTCATTGGTCCTGTTGAATTTTGTTTTAGCTATTGGTATTTAAACCCTGCATCTGAGCAGGTTTCTGCTTGTTTGTATTGAGCTGAACTGAGTTAGTCTACCAGCCACAGCTCTGATCTGAGATATCAGATGACTAGAGGCTTTTGAGCTTCCAAAAAAACATACGTTGCCTGTTTTTTTGCTTATTTATACTCTGCACTGCACTTTTTATTGCCTGTTGCTTACTTTTATACTGTAATCATTTACTGTGTACTAACACTATTATACTGCAACTGCCTGCTACACTGTGCCTGTAAAATCAAATTGTATTGCTATTTTCACTGTTTAACAAACTTTTTTGTTATTTACACTGTTTCTTAAGTATTTCCTGCTATTTTATCACTGTTTAAAGCTATCTGTTCTGCCTGCTCTGGTTTTCTCACCAATCAGTACTTAATTAACTGATCTGTTAACTGTTTAAATCATTTTTTAGAGCCTCCTGACCAATTTTCTGCTGTTTTAAATGTTTTCTTGGTGTCTTACTGCTATTTTTATGCTGTGTTAAATATTCTTTAGTGTTTCCCACTGAAACTAGGGTAGCTAGTAGCTGTAGCATGGCCCAGATCCAGGCCTTCTGCTTCTGCAACTGTTTGTAGTGGCTTGTTTGTTCTGAGCACATTTTCCAGGCTATCTTAGCTTGGAAGGGGCTTATCTGCACCTCTGTGAATCAATTGTGTTTGATTGGTACCTGAGTGGTAAAAGGAGGCCCGTCTAGAACTTGGAAAAAGCATCCTCATTGGTCCTTTTGAATTTTTTTACAGTTTTATCAAGTTTGCTTCTGCTTATCCATGCATCTCACGGCACGGCTCACTACCTCGCAATTGTGAGCTAAAGCTGGACAGTTAAATTCAACAAATTTTCCATTAAAACCCAGGCAGAAATATCAATTTGCCCAGCTCTTCATTGATTGTTCCTGAAAAGCCACTCCTAGTGACAACAGTCTTCAACCTAGCATTATTGACAGTTGGACTACCCTTGCTTCTCCTGCCAATTTTGTTGACTTGGGTCTCTTGAGGTAGTGTAGCAATTTCCTCATGCACACAGACAGCCCTCTACTAGTAACACAGTCTAGTACAGAGTGCAAGAAATGTATTTACACCAAGAATCTAGAATCCATGCTCTCTCTCCCTCAAAACAGTAACATGGAGAAGGTTGTCAGCTTACCTGCCACTACATATTCACATAGTACCACTACTAATACAGATAGTATGCATCAAACACGTAAATCTACATACATGGAGGTTCTCTCAAAAATCTTACTGAAACATCAGAGACCTCCAAAACACAAGTCTGCTACAGCTAACATAGTCTCCACAGCACCCATGACACAAAGCAACACCAGTGTCTCACTCACCAAGTCCATAAGGTGTAACATTCAAAAAACAAGTTTTCTTGTCATTGGAGACTCAGTAGTGAGACATGGATGTCCCACTCACCAGGCTGGACAAGGAAAAAGTCATAGTCAGCTGCCTGTCCAGTGCCAGGATTTGCCAAATCACACATGCACTCAGATCTCTCAGCAACAAATACCGTTATGACTCTATCATTGTTCATGTTGGTGTGAATGACCCGAGACACACCTCACTGGCTATATGAAGAGAAGCATGGTTGAGCTCTCTAAGTATGTGTCTGAGGCAAGTATGTCCCTAGCCTTGAGCAGCATACTACCCTCACCTAGAACAATGCCAAAGTATAAACAAACAATGATTGATTTCAATAGTTCGCTTAGGTTTTGGTGTCATCCCAAAGGGATCCAGTTCCTGTCTACCTGGGAAGCAATGGTCAACAAACCGCACTGTTTTGCCAGAGATGATTTGCACTTGGCAGCCCTAGGCTGTCACCTGCTGACAAAGGCTCTTGCCTCTCCCATAGTGCCTTTTGTAGGCAAGGTCTAGAAAACAACATTAGCAACATGAAATTAACCAGTCAGAACAAAATAAGGGTCATGCTGCTAAATGCTAGGAGCTTAAACAAAAACTATACTCCCTGGAAGCACTTCTAACACTAGAAGATGTAGATGTCTGTGCAGTCACAGAAACCTGGTTTAAGGCCTCAGAGGTTACCCCAGCCCTTCAAGGCTACAGTAATTTCCCACACCTTTAGACTACAAAATGAATGTGTGAAAATCAAAGGAGGTGGTGTTTCAATCTGTATTAGAGATACATTAATCTCATGTCTAGTTAGACTGGACAACTCCATGAAGTTACTCCGGGTCAAGGTTATGGTGGGTAAGACCCCCATTCAAGTCCTAGCCAGTTATAAATCCCCCTCCATGGATCACAAAGACCCCCATTCAAGTCCTAGCCAGTTATAAATCCCGCTCCATGGATCACAACATCCATGAAGCCTACTTAACCAAACTGAAGACCATCCAAATTTTACCAAACACGCTGGTTATGGGGGATTTCAATTATCCCACCATCAATTGGGAGACTTACTCTAGCCTACACTTGCTAGCACAAAAGTTCCTTGACTTTGTGAATTCAAATGCCCTGGAGCAAATTGTCCATACCCCAACAAGAGGAACAAACATTCAATTCTAGTCCTCATCAAACATGTCAAACAGTTGCACTGCTGCAACTGTTGGACACTCATTATTTAAAACTGACCACAAATCAGTCACATTTGAACCTGACAGTAACACCAGAACTCACAAAGGGTGAAATCAGACAAAAAAACTTCACCAAGGCAAACTATGCCCACCTAGGTGAAAGCATAAATTCATTCCAAGTCCCTCCCCAAGCTGAAAATGGTAACTATGCTGAAGCTTACACTAAAGCCTTGCACAATCACTTGCATAAGTGTATAAACTTGGCTGTACCAGACAGAACCAAAGCCAAAGCCCCAAGTAAAATCAAGCTACCACGGTGGACTTCCAGCATTAACAAACTCTACAATAAATGCAAAAAGTTGCTGTCTAAGAGAACAAAGACAACGGCCAACAATGGAAAAACACCCTCCTCAGCCTTAACCAGCAAATAAGACTTGTCAAACTCTCCAAGAACTCCCTTGAGAGAAACCTAGCCAAGTACTGCCAAGGATAACCATAATGCCTTTTACAGCTATGTATGTAACCTAAAGGGTAGGACCCAAGCATGTGCAAAACTGGTGGCCAATGGTATCACACATACTGACCCCACAGAGATAGCAAACCTGCTAGCGGACAGGTCTGGTGAACATTTCACTCTCTTATCCCCTCATAACTTACAACAAACCCTCGCCCAAACTCCCCCACCACCTTACATATATGAAGAGTAGGTCCTCAATGATCTGTCCAAGGTAAAGAACATGACATCTATGGGACCAGATGATGTCCCAGGCTGTCTTCTAAACAGGATAAAACATGAACTAGCATCACCACTAAGTATCCTTTTGAATCATAACTTAATCACAGGCTTTGTTCCTGCAGAATTGAGAACAGCTACAGTTATCCCCCTCCACAAAGGTGGCCCAGCAAAAAACCCAGGGGAATTACAGACCCATAAGCCTGACCAGCATCATCTGTAAGGCCATGAATTATATCATTATGTACCTCACAAATAAAGACATAGGTGACCTCCAAACCCTAGATCCTACCCAGTTCAGCTTAATGAAGTTCAGATCCTGCCTGTTAAATATGGTGGATTTTTTTGAAAGTGTGTCCAAGGCCAATGATGAGGGCAAATCTGTGCACATGCACACAGCATACCTTGACTTAGCAAAGGCTTTCAACACAATATCACATTCAGGCATTACTAATAAACTTAGCAAACTGAATGTAAACCTCTTCATTGTAAGATGGGTTGGCAATTATCTCGCAAACCAGGCACACATTATTAAAGTGGGTGACTCCACATCAACCAGCAGACCTGTTACCAGTGGGGCACCATAGGGGCCAGTGCTGGGCCCCCTACTGTTTGGTATATACTTCTCAGAATTTCAGATCAAAACTAAAGGGGGTGGCTGAAGAAGTTTGCAGATGACTGCAAACTAGGTGCAATCATTGAATCCCCAAATTATGTCAGTATACTCCAGGAGAGTCTCATGCATACCAAAGACTGGTATATTACTCATGGTCTCAAACTGAATGCAAAGAAATGAATCATCATTCCCTTTGGCAAAAAGAATGTCCCTTCACACTATCAAATCAATAACAATACCCTAAGTATCCATGAAGTGGTAAGGACCTGGGATCACAGGTTGGCCGCGACCTTAACTTTGACTACCACATGTTTACCATTGTAAGGAAAACTTACCATATATCTCACTTGATTAGTAAAGGCATTACCTCCAGTGCAAAATAAGTTATAAGGCCCTATACTTGGCACTTATCCATCCCATAATTGAGTATAATGTCCCATTCAGTATGTACTGTACTAAGCATCTACAGCAATTAGAAAAACCTCAGAGGTTTATAACAAAGAAGATCAAGGGCCTCTGGCATGTGTCTTACATGGACCAACTAAAATCTCTGTCACTGTACTCAGTATTGTATAAACTTCTTAGGGGAGACTTATGCCTGGCCTACAGAGCAACCCACGACCCAGACTTAATGAACTTACTGCATATCCATAAATCAAATGGGTCTAGGGCTACCCATTCCAAGGACTTAAATATCACCTGTGACTTAAATAGGACATGCTGGAGGAACAGATTTATCTCCCAGCACCTGCCATGTCTTTAGAACAGGCTACCAATTCATGTGAAACAGAGCAACTCTATGACACTGTTCAAGAGGAACCTGAGTGAGTAGATGTGGTACCATAAATTCTTACCAGGGATAGAACCCACAACCCTCCTGGATGTGGGCAGTCATCACTAAATGCAATCTAGGGTATTGATTAGTACCTCTATGGTATTACATTGGGTCAAAATGGCTAGGCTTAAATTGACCTCTGGGTCGATAGCCTAGTAATCTCCTATGATCTTATGATCCTACAATCTCTAAGCTGGAAACATATAAGAAGTTGTGCCACAATGAATCATGCCTCTGACTTTTTCCAAAGAATTTTGTGAACAAACTTACACAGTAAAGAGTAAGTGTGGAGACATGTGAGACAACAGAAAGTAATGTTTAACATAAGCATAGTAACTGCCCTTGTTTAATTGCATATTTGTGCAGCTCTGCACAGCTAGGAAAGGTGGGGTTCAGCTTTTAGTTTATTTTCTGCTATCTTGGTAGATTTATAGAAAAGGAAGTCATAAGACTAAGTGCTAGATGTGAACATACTTCTTTATTTAGTATTTCTCCTGTTTGTTTCACTTTAGTTTTAGTGGTACAAAGTAAGCATCTTATAATTTTCACAAAATTTGTTTATAGTTAACTATCTACAGAAAAAAGAGATTTTGCAACAAGGGTCTATGCTGTTATTTTGTTCTATGTCTTGGACAGGGCATTGAGGATGCCCAAACCCTACAGTGGTGGTAGGCTGGGATTTGCTGCTGATTGTTTGTAAAGTGAGACAAAATCAGCGAGAAAGGCATATGATTAACTATGGCAAAAACTGTCACCCTAGAAATGTTCTGTTCTATTCTTACATTGCTTGTTATTTGGTAGAAGTATATATTCATCCTGTTATGGTTTACCATAGCAGTGAACTGTGTTGCTGTACATTAAGCCTCAGTTCTTTTCTACACACACACACACACACACACACACACACACACACACACACACACACACACACACACACACACACACACACACACACACACACACACACACACACACACACACACCCTGAAAATGGACATATATCAAGTCGGACTATCCCGGTCAACACATGTAAAATAAAATAAATAAATAAAATAAAATGTGTGAATGTGTGTAAGCGTGTGAGTGTCTGTGTGTACACACTTTGACAAACCCTGTGAATATGGAATCAGCCAAAAGACTGATACTCAAAAGCTGTCCTTCCCTTCCTCATTCACACAGAAATTATACCTGTGTACATCTTGGCCAGAGTGATTATTAACCACTATTGGTACAAATAGTATTTGTAGATAGGTACTATAGGACAGATATAACTGTCTTTATTGATACACAAGTAATACTTCACATTTCAGTAAGTCTTCCATTCTAGTGGTTATTAACCACTATTGGTACAAATAGTATTTGTAGATAGGTACTATAGGACAGATATAACTGTCTTTATTGATACACAAGTAATACTTCACATTTCAATAAGTCTTCCATTCTAGTGGTTATTAACCACTATTGGTACAAATAGTATTTGTAGATAGGTATTATAGGACAGATATAACTGTCTTTATTGATACATAATATGCTTCACATTTCAATAAGTCTTCCATTCTAGTGGTTATTAGCCAGTATTTGTACTAATAGTATTTGTAGATAGGTATTATAGGACAGATACAACTGTCTTTACTGATACATAATATGATTTACATTTCAATAAGTCTTCCATTCTAATTAAGCATTTCAGTCATTAGCATTGTCTATCGGTTTCATTATTTACAGATACAACCTCAAATGCTCATTACTCAGTGAAACACTAGTGTAAATTATGCTTTATTGACCAGCACTTGCTCACCCATATCCACATTTCAGACGTATTCATGGATACCGTGTAAAACATTTAAATGGTGTGTCCATCCATTGTCATTGTCTTCCCAACCAAGGTCCTAGTCCAAGCCTGGCCATGCCATAGCTAGCTCGCATGCAAAGCAATGTATCTTATCCAAAAATTTGTACCTGCCCAGTGATTTGTGGGGCTGTGGTGGAGGTATCTCCACCTCCACCTCCACCAGTTATTAAGATAATAACAAAGGTATCCCAGTCTACCATCACTGTAGGGTTGGGGCATTCCTGCACCCTCAGCAGAGTGTATATTACATCACATCACTGACCACTTAGGCTGTCGAATGCCTAAACATGGACACCTAAATGTTGACAACTTAAAATCGTGAATGGCAGTTTCTACACAGGGAAACAAGTCATTTGGCCGTTACAGGGATTTTGTCCTGTGTACAATGTAGAACAATCTCAGAGTTGGTATATTTAGTTAGGGGGATGGGGGGCAAAGCCCCCCACTTGGTTTCTGTTTGCATTTTTTTTTTATTTGGCCAATGGCTTTCATTCCTTGTGTGGAAAGTGCCGTTTGTGATTTTAAGTTGTTGACATTTAAGTGTTGACGTTTAGGCATTCCTAAGCGGTCAACAATGTAATATAGACCCCCCCCCCCTCAGCATCTGCATTGCCAATATCATTTTCACTTTACTCTGTCCTTAGGAAGGCCTCCTCTTTAACACTTAAGAAAGCATCCTATCTCCAGAGGTCATCAATCTGGTCTTGTAAAGTAAACACCTATTGCCCCCCTTTATGCCCACCAGATTGCACTGTCTTGGTTGTGCTCCCTGTTCTCCCTTGAGAATGGAGATCAAATGTAGATATGCAAACTTAGCTGTTTTCCATCAGGCCAAATTTTAGCCTGCCTTTCTGGCCAACACAAAGGGATCTACATTCAACCACAGAAAATATTAGCAGCTTATAATCAGCTCTATCCCTTATCAGTTTTGTATATTTTTTCTTTCATTTTTTTTTCTATATAATTCTTTTATAGCCATTTGCCTCTCTCTCTTTCTCTGTCTCTCTCTTTCATTTCATCCAGTAAAGTATAAACTTGTTCTAGGAGACCAGATACACATCATCTTAATAAGTTGTACAATGAGCCCTTGTTTTAAATCAGAAGGCCTACTAATTCAAAATGGGTAGTACTGATACTCTTCTTACAAAATGCAGACATGAGTGTCATAACTCTATTCCCTAATGCAGGTAATGACCCTGTTTTTCCTCCCAGGGAACAAAGAGAATATTAACATGTTCAGACATGTAAGACATTAATCCTTACTCCCCAGGATCAGGTGATCAACTTTTGATCCTCTTAACCATATGATGGACATGTTTTCACTGAAAACTGTCTTCCTACCTCAATAGCTGAAATGTTTCATTCCTTTGGCTGCCAACAGGATCACTAATTCTAAATATCCCATGAGAACTGAATGTGACTAATGTTTCCTGACAACATTAACATTGCATGAGAGGCAGAACATGTTCATGCCTTCTATGACAAAGGCAATAAATGTCCATGCAAAAGCAACCTTTAGTCAAGCTGAAGAGCTCTGTGCTTGGCCCAGTCTTTCAGAATTCTATGTAATATCCAACATTTCATAAAAACTTGAGACACAATGTTTGACTTAGCAAACTTAATACTTCTGGATTCTAACAAAGGAAGCGATAGTCAACTATCTACAAAAAAATAAAATAAATAAATAAAATAAAATTAAAAAAGATGAGATTGTGCAACAGGGTTCTGTGATGCAATTTTATCCCATGTCTTTATTTTTCTTTCTTTTTGATCCTTTGTTTCTTTCTTACACAATACACTTCATCATGCTATACCTGCAACAAGATTTTGTACATGCTGAAACAAAATGCCTGGACAGACAAAGCCCAATCCTCTGTTACATCAACAACTTCATCAGTGACATCAGCAAAAGCCTGACATGCTGAATTATATACATTCCTTGTGCTAGAGGCAACAATTCTTTTATTAAATGACTGAACTGATGCTATTAATCAACCACCCCTCTTTTTGTATTTGTGTTTGCAGCCAGTCCACTTTTGGTTCCAATAAAATGAGTATGTGAAACTGTAGCCATGACAAGTTGTCAACGATATCATTGGTTACTTCTAGGCAACTTTAAGGACATTATATTGACATTTAAATTCTGTAGCATCAGTTTCTTCAATATAATTTTTACTCCCTCAGATTCTGATCACCTGCTTTTCAGTGTATAAGTTCCCACCTGCTTGTCAGTACAAAACACTATTTTCTGATTAGCTAAGTGTGTCATCATCTCAGTGTTCATCTCTGAAATCCTTCCTTCCCTGTCAGAAAATGTTAAATTTGTGTCCCTTTTCACTTTCTGCTGATAATACTCCTTTTGACCTGTAAGATTTCAGGTATTCAAGAATTCAACATGGTGGCCATGAACATGTACACCAAGCTGAAAACAGCATTTTGGTTCAGAATTTAAACAAAAAATGACTATTGTATGTTTATTTTACTCTCAAACTCACTACCTTCAACATAATTAATGCAGACCAGCAATCCTACATTCATAATTAGCTCATTTATTTTCAAACTGCTCCTTTTCAGGAAATTATAAAAATAACACTCTCTTTTCTGCAAAACGAAAACATCCACCAAAACAATGTATTCCACCCTTATTTATTCATAGGTTCATAGGTTCATACTAGGCTATCTGCCCTAGGGCATTTATAAGCCTAGCCAGAATGTGTTTGGCTTTCGCCACCCATTTTAAATTTATTTTGCTATGCCCTTTTCCGAGGTTAGTATACTGTGCCTCTGTCTAACAGTGACACAGAAGTGATACCCGGGGTAAACCTACGATCTCCCATCCACTCATCAAGATTCCTCTTGAAGAGAGTCAATGAGGGACTCTGCCTAACCTGGACTGGGATTTTATTCCAGAGTGAAGGGAGCCTCTGGGTTATGAATCTGTCCCTCCAGCATGTCCTATTTATTTCAGTGCTGAGGTTCAAGTCTCTCGAGCGTAGCTCGATGGGATTTGGATTTTCTGAGGTGCAGCATGTCCATTAATTCCGGGTTGGACATGGCTTTATACGTCAGGCACAGATTGCCTCTGAACAGGTGGTATGCCACTGAGTAGAGCTGGAGTTTCTTTAACCGGGCAGCATATGGCATCTGTTTGAGCCCTTTGATCCTCTTGGTGAGGTACTTTTGGGGTCTTTCCAGTTGCTGCAGGTGTCTGGTAAGGTACATCCCAAAAGGGGCATTGTACTCAATTATGGGCCTGATGAGGGATGAGTAAAGAGGCACGATGACCTCCTCTGTTATTGCTTGTTTATTCAGAGAAAACCCCAATTAAATACAATGCTTACCAGAGAGGTAAGTTTCAATACTAAATCCAAAATTAAAACCATCAAGCTCTCAAACTTTAATACTATTAATCTCATAATGAAAGCCAACACTCTTGTATTTATTACACAAGTTCTTTTATTTAACAAACAACAATATGCCAGCCTGATGAGGGATGAGTAAAGAGGCACGATGACCTCCCCTGTTATTGCTTGTTTATTCAGAGAAAACCCCAATTAAATACAATGCCTACCAGAGAGGCAAGTTTCAATACTAAATCCAAAATTAAAACCATCAAGCTCTCAAACTTTAATACTATTAATCTCATAATGAAAGCCAACACTCTTGTATTTATTGCACAAGTTCTTTTATTTAACAAACAACAATATGCCAGCCACCATTCCCCAGCCACACATTTTCAAACTTACAGCACTTGAACTCTTAATCCAAAGTCCACACAATAAACTATGTAACTCAGTAAAGGAATGGAAAGACTTCAGAGCTGATTGCCACTCAAGAATGACTTTATTAAATTTTAGATACCCAAGTGGATAAAGAGGGGGGTGGTGCTATGTTACTATTTTAACTCCAAATCTTCATAAACCTCTTCTCATCCTTAATGTTTATGCCCCTTGTAAAACCAACATATTTTCTTTGCCTCCTTATATGCTATCTTAAATAAATTCCAAGATTATTACATGATTCTAGGTGGAGACTGGAACACATATCTATATCCTGAACTAGACAAAACAAGTTCAAATTCAATATATAACAAACAAGCTCACCTAGCACTAAGAGAACTTATTCAAGATTATAAATTATATGATCCTTCTAACTATGGAGATAGTATAAATAAATCCAACAGATTCACATTTTACTCCCAATGCCACAAAATGTGGTCAAAAATAGACGTTTTTCTTATTTCAGACGCATTTATCAAATTTGCCCCAGAAATGACCAACCACACTAGATAACTCTTGGACCACTCTAAAATTACTTTAAACCTCAATGGAATTGCAATGAATAACACAATGAAAAAAGGATACAATTGGTCTCTGAATCCCAACCTTTTAACCAAAAAAGAAATAATAAATTACATTCAAGCCTTACTCAAATCATCCTTATCTAACATCCTTAACTCTGAATTACCTCTGGATATTGAGTGGGCGGCAACCAAAGCACAAATTAGGGGGATACTTATTAAAAAAGCAACCTACTTTAAAAAAATTCACCTTAAGGAAGAACAGGAACTAGAATCTAAAATTCAAAAACTTGAGAATGACCTATTAATAAACTATAAAACTCAAACTGAAACCAAAATCCTGAAACTTCAAAAAGACCTATACTTATTACATAATAGCAAGCTATCCTTCTATGAAACCAAAACCCTAGTTAACTATTCTAATGAAGTGCAAATACCATCTCGAGCACTGGCCAGAACTATAACCCAAACTAATTCTTCCTCTCAAATATCAGAAATACTTTATGAAAACAAACATTACACGAATATTGAAGATATTAACAAAATATTTGAATGAATATATTCATTGACCTATGGAGACCAAATATCAATAGCCACAAAAGAAGAAATAATTAATTTCCTTCAAAGTCTCAATTTCCCAAAATTAGATTTAAAACAAAAGGAAAGGTTAATTGAACCTATCTCTACCAATGAAATAACCGCAACAATTCAACAAATGAAATCACATAAAGCTCCAGGACCAGACGGTCTCACAGCTGATTTCTATAAAACCTTCTCCCCTATTGTAACTCAAATTCTATCCCATATACTGAACTATATAATAAACAATAAAATCAATGACCTGCACTTTAATGCATCTAAAACTATTATTATATCCAAAGAACAAGCTGACCCAAGAAACCCAGATAGTTATAGACCTATATCACTATTAAACATTGACACTAAAATACTAACATCCATACTTGCAAACAGATTGAAAAACTTAATAGATAAAATTATTTTCCCTGAACAATCTGGTTTTACAACACTCAGACAAACGAGTGATAACACACTTACTCAATACCTTAATCTCCCATGCTAAACTCTCTAACCTAAATGTATATGCTCTAATTATCGATGCTCATAAAGCCTTTGATAGAGTAAATATAGAATTTTTATTTCAAACATTGTCTTGTTTCATTATTCCACAAAAATTCATCCAGATCCTACAAATTCTATACAATAACCCCTACACATCTTTATACATTAACAAAACTTGGTCAAAGAGAATTTCAATTAAAGATGGAACTCGGCAAGGATGCCCTCTATCTCCAATACTCTTTAACTTATATCTTGAACCACTCTTCTTAAATATCAAACAAAACCTTTGCCACAGCCCCCCAATAATATATAACAAAATCTTCCTCTCAGCCTTTGCAGATGATTTAAACATCTATTGTACTATGCCAATCTCAGATGTAGACAAAATATTATCTGCTATAGAACACTTCTCAAAAATATCAAATTACAAATTAAGTCTTAAAAAAAAACTAGTGTATTTCCTTTAAAAAACCCTAAACCAGTCTCGCTTTTACCCCTAATAGGAAAATAAAAACAAAGGAGGTAATCAACTATTTAAGTATTACTTTTTCAACAAACAATGAAGATTTCTACTCAAAAATGGCAGAATATCATTTTAGACCTTAGATGCAAAAATCTAAAACTACCGTTCCTGGCTAAAGTCTCAGTAATTAAAATGAATGTATTACACAGATTAATGTATATATTCATGAATACTCAATTAAACATACCAAATAAATTTTTTAGACAAATTCATACTTTGCTCGCAAAATTTATATGGGATCCTAAAAACACCAGAATCTCATATACTAAACTTTCAATCCCAAAAAGTAAAGGTGGCTTAGACCTTCCCATCTTCGAGATCTATTACCTAATAACGAATGCCAATAGAATTCTGCATATAGCGGAACACAACCAAAAAAATAAAGATTGGTCCCCGATGTGGATAATAATATACCAAAAACATATCAAAAGCTTGGATATTAACCCCAAAGCCCCAACCTTTCTAAATACCACCTTAATGAAACCATGCAGTATAACAGAACCCCTTAAACACTATATTCTACTAACTCAAAAACTCTTTAAACATTTAAATCTGACACAAGCTATGATGATGTTACAACCTTTGCACAAAAATCCCAACCTCAAAATAAACAATCAGATCCTGAACCTGAATCCCTTTCCTAGATTAATTAATATAACCATTCAAGATATATACTCACTTCTAAATGGTTCTATACAAGAAATGAGGAATCAATTGAACCTTCCCAAATCCTATCTAATAATTCTAAGGCAAATTAAAGATCTATGTTCCAGCTATGTACAAAACTGCAACATAACCAGCAATGACTTACTAACTTGTAATTTCCTATGGAAGACCATTCTTTCAACTAAAAAATATATTACTAATTCATAGATTAATCAAAGAAATTAAATTCCAAAAAGACATACTTGTTTCGGACTTTTGGAAAAAGAATATTCCATCCTTTGATAACTTTCAACTAATTCAAGCAATTAATTTAACAAATAAATCCATACCCCTTAAAAAAACCTGGCATTTACCCAACTCATGATTTTTAACAATGCATATTTCACTCCTGTTATTTTACATAAATTTAACTGTAAGAAATTCCCTCTTTGTCCACACTGCAAAACTCTATCGGCTGATAAACTTCATCTATTCTGGAGCTGTAAGTGTGTATTTAAACTTTGAAACTCCCTTAAATTTCAATTACAAAAAATAGGCTATCAATCATCCACACTCAGCTGGGAATTTACTCTCCTACATATCATACCAAATAATATCTCTAAAACTCAAGCAATTACTATGATTAATCTTTTCTCCTAATAAAACTCTATATAGCAACCAATTGGCTTAACCTAACTAACATTTCCTGGGAGAATTTTAGATTAATGGCAACCAAGCATCTCTTAGCCCAAAAGATTTTAATTGACAAGGGGAATAAGAAATTATGGGAACAAACCTTTAATATTATTCCGGCCTAACTCCTTACAATATAGTAAAATTAACTACACATAAAAGGTTCCATATTAACCTATATCCATAGCCCACAAAACTTTTCTTATTTTTCTTCTCCCTCCTTTTTATAATGTGTATTTCTAATCACAATAACTCTCACTGAACTGTAACAATTTCTCTCTTGAGTATTGGAAGCATCTATGTATATAGTGTAAATAGTATTGTTTGATTGTTTTACTTACTACTGTACTACCAATAATGTATAATAACCTCTTTTTTTAAGTGGTGTTACCTCTACATATTATACTATGCTTGTTACCTTATATCAATTAAAATAATAAATAAAGAATTTTTGGGAAAAAAAAAAGAATGACTTTATTAAAATAAAAGTTAAACTCTTTCATCCTTTGGTTTTTAGGACTTCATAAGAACAACAACTTGCATTAGAATCACAGGTTTTTATAACACAACACCAACCCTTAATGAGCAAATCAAACCAAACAATTATCTAATTAATTAATTGTTAGGTTACCACCAGAACAAATCAAATTCACAAACCAAAGGCTAGCCCTAAAAAACCTTAAATATATGAACGCAGCATAAAACAGGCACCCATTAAAAAATATTAAAACAGCACAGCTTAATACAAAGTTATCTACCCTCCCAAAACATATAAGAGACATCTGGATATATATGTGTATTCATGCATATAAATACATACATACCTCATATGTGTATACCTACATGGATATAAAAAAACAGCTTCATTGGGAATCAAGTAAAAAAAAAAAAATCAAACAAAGTTTCTTTCCACATATATAAAGTATGTGTTTGAACAAAACATTCCTATTGTCCCTTTTCTTATTGTCATAATTCTTTTCACATATATAATAAAGTAATAAAATAATCACATGAAAAAATAAGCTATCAATTTCAAAATACTGCTTATAGATACATTTTCATTGAGACTAGGAGCTTGCATGGCATTAGCCCTTATCTGTCATTTCAATTCCGAAAACTCTAAAAAAAATCTTCACTTGGACCCCCCATTCCCCCAAATGAACTTGGTTGATTACACAAATCTTTAACCAGTGTACGGGATTCCCTTTTATGTGTCTGAACAAAAACTTCCTATTGTCCCTTTTCTTGATGTCATAATTATGCTGGTATATATTTTTCGTAATACTCAATTTATTTTTCTCGATGTAAAATGCTGAACTCTGTCCACATAAGGCCAAATAGACTACCCCCCTACTATGTTTTAAGATAATTTTGGAAAGGCTGGGAGTAGGTGAGCAAGTGGGAAGGATGTCTAAGTGTGGGAATTGCAGTCAATGTCAACATATGTTGGAGGGTGCCTCGTGTTATATGAACAGGTATGGGGAAATTTCATCTGCTTCTAAAATTTTGCTGTAGCATAAGGGGGTAGTGTATTTGGCCTTATGTGGACAGTGTTCAACATTTTACTTCGGAAAAAATACATTGAGTATTAGGAGAATAATATACCAGCATAATTATGACATCAAGAAAAGGGACAAATAGGAATGTTTTGTTCAGACACATAAAAGAGACTCCCGCACACCGGTTAAAGTTTTCTGTAATCAACCAAATTAATTAATTTTGGGGAATGGGGGGGGTCCAAGTGAGAATTTTCTTTAGAGTTTTTGGAGTTGAAGTGGCAGATAAGCACTAATGCCATGGAAGCCCCCAGTCTCAATGAAAATGTGTCTATAAGCAGTATTTTGAAACTGAAAGCTTGTTATTTTTTCATGTGATTATTTTATTACTTTATATATGTGAAAATAAATTTTTAGTTTGATTTTATATTTGATTCCTAATGAAGCTGTTTTTTATATCCATGTATGTACACACATATGATGTATGCATGTATTTATATGCATGTATATACATACCTGTTCAGATGTGTCTTATATGTTTTAGGAGGGGAGATAACTTTGCATTAAGCTGTGCTATTTTAATATTTTTCAGTGAATGCCTGTTTTATGCTGCTTTCATATATTTAAGTTTTTTTAGGGCTAGCTGCCTCTGGTACATGAACTTGATTTATTCTGGTGGTGATCTAGCAATTAATTAATTAGATAATTGTTTAATTTGATTTGTTCATTAAAGGTTGGGGTTGGTTTGTAAAAACCCTATGGTTTTAATGTTGGTTGTTCTGATAAAGACTTGAAAAACCAAAGGATGAAAGCACTTAACTGTTTTATTTTAATAAAGTCATTCTTGAGCGGCACTCGACTCTGAAGTCTTTCCGTTCCTTTGTTAAGTTACATACTTTGTCATGTGGTCTTTGGATTGTGATTTCAGATGGAAGGGGAAGCTGGAGTTGAAACTGCTCTTGAAGAAATTCAACAACCGCAGGACACTTTTTTACTGTGAGTATCAGGAGTTTAGCTATGCTGATCAACCAGCTTACACAGAGCCTTGTAATGAGTTCTCAAACATCTAAGCTTGCTATGAGAGGAATATGCTGAACAGGGGGGCATGTAGCCAGTCAACGGTTGATTCTGAGGCATCTGTGATTACACTAGCGCAGAGACTGAGAACTGAACATGACAATTCACAGGGAGCTTCCTTTGTTTGTCCTCAGCCATTGGTACAGGATGGGAATGTAAGGATAAATTTGGAAAAAGGATTAGTCTGAACTTGGTGGAATGGCTCCAAAATTAGTTTTTATGGTCTTCTGAGCCCTTGATCTGGGCCAAGAATTTTGAAACTCTTGATCAGCAATTTAAGACTTTTACTAACTTGGTATACAAATACAGGAAGCTGCAGTTGGAAAGTCACTATCTGAGAGAATGTTTGTGGGCCGAGATGATCCCAACGGGGCTGTGCCTGTGGAAATATCTATCAGGTCTGATTAAAGACTCTGTTTTGCATTGTGAATTTTTGGAGCTTTTTAATAGACATGATTGTGAGTTGCTTGAATTATTGATTAAAGATTATGACAGGCAAATGATCGTGTTGATTAAAAACATTCACAAGCTTGATGAAAATATGCATAATGATTTGCTATTTGAGTCTAGGATTGATCATTACAATAATCTGTTGAGGGGCATTGAGAAATATATTAATGGACTTAAAAATAAAAAGACTAAAAAACTGTAGAGAGACGTTTTGGAATATAAGAAAGGGATTGCTTATCCACTTCCTCCGGGTGGTGTTAGGGTTCTGGGCAAGTTTTTCTTGGCAGGATGAAAATAATACTAGTGGAATCAGTTCAGCTCACCCTGTAGCCAATGAGAATTTGGTTGAGGGAAGTGTCTCTTCAGGACTCCCCCCTTTGAGAAGGTCCCAGAGATTAAGGGGCTGGGGGCAAGGGACTTTGGCATGTTCGATGGAAACAAACTATTGGTAGCAGAATTTCTCCCTTCTTAGGGGCAGGGGGAGAGGGGGAGTAGTAATGAGTGGGGGGGTTCAAAGAGAGGTCAGAATTAAGTGTCGGTCAGACTGTATATAATGCCTATGGGGATTTCAAGATTTATAATTATAGTAATTTTAATGTGAACTCTGCAAAAGTCAATCTATTTGAATGAGGCTCACATTTGTACCTACTGCAAAAAGTAAAATTGATGAAGTCCTTGTGCAATTAAAGTTGTATATTATGAAAATCAACGTATCCTCTTATTTTAAGGAGGGGAATCGAGGCGGGGTGAGAATATTAGTAATTTTGTAAAAAGACCCAGTACTTTTAAACCCCGCTTCATCCTGCAGTACTCCTATTTGAAACAATTATGTGAATTTGATTTCAGGAAAATTTTAAAGGGTCTCTGGATTCATTTATGGACTATAACCTTAGTGAGCAGGAAAGGGCCTTAATGAAAGAGATTTTGGACAATAATCAAGTTAAGGTTATGAACACCAATAAAGGGGGAGCCCTGATTGTAATGGATAAAAAATGACTGCACCATCAAGATGTTTAGTTTATGATATTCTGACACCTACGAGGAGGCCCCATTAATGAAGTGAACATTGCATACCATAGGATTAATTTGATGTTAGAAGAGATGTTGCTTAATGGTCAGATTACTATTGATGAATATAACTTTGGGCATGTAGTGAGCCCAAAGATTCCTACCTTTTTGGTATCCCTAAGATCTGTAAGAATGCCTCTTACCCTCCAATGCATTCAATTGCAGATGCCAAAGCATCCAAAACCTTTTGTACTGTTAAATTTGTTGATTTTTATACTAAGACATTTATGTATGCCAATCTAGTCCTCTTCAGGGACTCCTGGGAATTTTTATTTAGGATCTCTTTTTTGTGAGGAAATGATTTTTGTTACCATTGATATTCAGGATTTATATTCAGTTATTCCTCATAGATTGGGAGTAGAATGGTTTTATGAATATCTGAGGAACACAGCTTTAAGACCTGCTAAAGTAGAAGTTTCAATATGGAAGTTGTTCTGGAAAATATTTTTTTTTAATTTTGAAGGTCAACTTTTTAGGTAGAAGACTAGAGTAGCCATGGGGTTAGCTTGTGCCACCATGTTTGCCAGTATAGTCCTTTCTTACTGGAAAACCAATTTTATTCTTAATTCTGACTTTAAGGATAGCTGGCTTTTATATGGGTGTTTTCTGGATGATATGGTCTGTTTTTGAGGGCTACAGAGGCAAGATTACATTCATTTTTTGATTATCTGCATACAACCACTGACGTCTTGGTTTTTACTATGGATATTCAGGGGGACTCTTTTCATTTTTGGATGTTTTCCTTAGGAAGAACTATGAAAGGAAAGAGTTTGATTCTACTGTTTGTCACAAACCCAGCTATTCCAATTCCTTGCTCCATTTTGAAAGCATGCATCCTCTCCATCAGAAAAAATCTTTAGTTAAGGGGCAATGTGTAAGATTGGCCCATATGATATTGGGGGATATGAATTTTCATGATCATATGTTCAGACTGAGGGGGATGTTTTCAAGGAGACGTTACCCAGATGCCTTTCTATCTAGCATCTTTGATGAGGTTCATTATAAGAGGAGGATTGGTTATTTTACCCATTTGCTGGGTCAGTAGTCAAGTAGAGTTGAGACTGGTCTGTTAGGGGACAATGGTAGGGTCAAACCAGATGAGGTAGAACCTTTTAATAGGGCCCTGGTATTAACTTACACTGACCAGTTTATGGTCTGAGATCAATAGTGGAGAAGAAATGGACCATTTTTGGAGTAAACAAATAGCATGTAGATGTTGCAGGGTCTGAGTTGGTCATAGTATATAAAAAGGATCTTAGCTTTAAGATGATATTAGAAAGGCCGGGGGTAGGTGGGCAAATGTGGGAATTGCAGTCCGTGTCAACGTGTTGGAAGGTCCCTCATGATAAGTGAAAGGCTATGGGAAAATTCATCTAGATCAAAAATTTTGCTGTAGCAGTAGGGGGTAGTCTATTTGGCCTTATGTGGACAGTGTTCAGCAATTTAAATCAGGAAAACTAAATTGACTATTAGGAAAAGAATATACCAGCATGATTAAGACATATAGGAATGCTTTGTTCAGACACATACAAGGGAATCCCATGCACTGGTTTAAGTTTTGTGTAATCAACCAAGTTAATTTGGGGAAACAGCGGGGTCCAAGTGAAGATTTTTTTAGAGTTTTTGGAGTTGAAATGGCAGTTAAGGACTAATACCACAAAAGCCCCCAGTCTCAATGAAAATGTGTCTATAAGCAGTAGTTCTGAAATAGAAAGTTTATTTTGTCATGTGATTATTCTATTAATTTATATACATGAAAAGAAAATTGATTTTTTATTTGGTTCCCAATGAAGCTGTTTTTTATATCCATGTAGGTACACACATATGATGTATGTATGTATTTATATGCATGTATACACGTATATGTCCAGATATCTATTATATGTTTTAGGAGGGGGATAACTTTGTATTAAGCTGTGCTGTTTTAATATTTTTCAGTGGATGCCTGTTTTATGCTGCTTGCATATATTTAAGGTTTTTTTAGGGCTAGCTGCCTTTGGTTTGTGAATTTCATTTGTTCTGGTGGTGACCTAGCAATTAATTAATTAGATAATTGTTTGATTTGATTTGTTCATTAAGGGTTGGAGTTGGGTTATAAAAACCCTGTGATTTTAATGCTGGTTGTTCTTATGAAGTCCTGAAAACCAAAGGATAAAAGCACTTAACTGTTTTATTTTAATAAAGTCATTCTTGAGTGGCACTCGCTCTGAAGTCTTTCCATTCCTTTTTGAGTTACAACACTTGAACTCTCTTTTGAGCCAACCACTCTAGAAAGAAGTAAGGATCTAATGATAAACATAGATTTCTAGAAGTACAGCCCTAATATGTAGCTATCCAGCTTTTCAAAGCAAAGTCCCTAAATAAATTTATTAGCTTTCCATTACCACTCAGTGTTAATCAGGATATACCACAGAGAACAGCATTAATAGATGATCTGCAATAAGTTTACCACATGTCCAGTGAGGCACAACAATAGGGTTTAACATGGTTTCCTTTTTATGTAGGACACTTTCTATTTGGGCATTTAAGGGCAGCAAAATAAAAAAATAAAGAGTTAGAATGTTGATAAAATAATAGGTTTTGTGTTAGCATGCATTTTCTGGATAATATGAAGTCTAATATTCTAACATTTCTCATTACTTAGTGACTTTAATCCTCAGTGATTTGCCTGAAAACCACAAATTTTATGAGGAACAGACCCAAAATATAAGATAAAAATCTGGGCATTCTATAAAAATCTGGACAGTTGAGAAGTTTGAGTAGAGGAACCCAAGTGAATTTTTTTAAACACTTCCATTGAATTATCACTTGTGACATAGGCACATTTACTTTAATATAAAAGTAATCAAACTGTATTAATTAACAAGTTCAAATTAGCAAAATCATGCTTCACATATATTGCTATATATATCATATAATCTAAGCTATCTTTATGACTTGCATTATGTGGTGATCACATTTTATATGGTCACCTGTCACTACTACTAGTAATTTAGTATGTTGTACTATTTTGTTTTGCTTGTAGAGGGAAGAGGAAATTAGCTTTTAGGTCAAAGAATTATTTTGGTGTGAAGAGCATTAATTTGGTTTTCTTGTGATTAACTGTTTGCTGAAAGTTTTCTGGCCAAGTTTCTGAGGATAAGAAATATTTCTAAGTGATTTTTCGAAGGAGAAGCAGTGTTGTGGATGAGCAGTTAAGTGCAGAATCAGCTGTGCATTGTAATATTTATTTATTGACATTTGATTATTGGGAACGTCTGGCTGGGTAGAAGCCCATTTTCAGTGGTGGCCGGGGGGAGAGGGACTCCACATTATTACAAAACATATTAAGAACACTAATTTTACAATCTTCAAAAATGAAACAAAAACATCTGCAGTTTAAATAAACAGAACAAATTAGACATAATAAAAAAACATTGGTGAAGAATCAAAACAAGATATATGAGAATCATTTAATATTTAGAGAAATTTTAGACATTTTGTAGAGAAATTAAAAGTAAGTTAGTCTAATACAAATTGGAATTGCAATATGAAGTTTGGATGGTGTAGTGTTGCAGCAGCAGCATTGTCGCCTCACAGCAAGAGGTTTCTAGTTTGATTCTCAGCTGGAATGTCTTCTGTGTGGAGTCTGCATGTCCTCCTTGCATTCATGTTGGTGTTCTCTGGGTGCTCCAGTTTCCTACCATGCTACAAAGACATGCTTCTGGAGTGTTTCTCCCCAGGCCTCCACTGAAAATTGGCTTTGTTCCAAGTCGGACTTTCCCAATAAACAAATGTTAAATAAATAAATAATAAAAAGTGAAAGAAAAAAACAGGCTTATGGTATATTAGAGAGAATGTCAGGAAAGTGAATTAGCAGTAAGTGAAGATGGGAGGGTAAGGAGGTCTAATGAATGAAAAGGTACTAGGTTACATTTAGGAATATAATTTATCCTGGTTTTGAGCAAGAACAGAGACATTCTTTAGCTAGGAAGTCTTTCAGAGGGGTTTTGAAAGATGGGATGAAGGGCATGGACCTGATGGATACAGGTAAGGAGGTACAGGCCTTAGCAACCTTGCACAAATACAGACAATGCCCAGCAGATTTGCTAGGTTTGTAGACAGACAGACGCTTCTGGTCACTGGATCCCAATAACCAACTGGGAACATAGTTGTGTATAATGTTTTTTTAGTGCTGGACAGGCAAATAGATGCTGTATAATTTTATAGGTGGTAAGAAGTTGTGTATATGTTAATTGATGTGGCACTTCTAACCAATTTAGGCTTTTCAGTGCTATACAGTAGTGGGTTCTGAAAGGAGTATGTGCTGCAGATTTAACATAGTTCAAGTTTTTTTTTTTATTTTTTGTGAAGTTTGGAGGTTAGTAAGGAAGGCGGTGCCATAAAGAAGAGTGGGGAGAAGATAAGTAGTAGCAATGTAGTTTTAGTTGTGTCGGTGAGAACGTTTTTGGCTCTGTAAAGCATCCCTAGTTTTTGATGAGTTTTTCTTATGCTGTTTTATATATGCAGGTTGAATGTAAGATTATCACCACTATCACCTGTACTCATGTGCTATGAGTGACTTCAATGGTTGTTTTATCAAAAGAGAGGACTTTAAATTTTGTTTTTTATGAGAGAGGGATTTGGAGGAAAAAGTAGTCATTTGTTTTTTTTTTTTGTGGGGTTAAGCATGAGTTGGGAGTTACAAAGCCATGTTTCTGTGACTGTTAAAGCTTCATGAGTAATTTTTAGGAGGTGCGCCATGTCAGAGGTGTAAATGACAGTCATATGTGTATTGTGGTGTGAAAGTATAGAGGGTGTTAGTCAAAATGTTAGGAGGTAAGGAGAGAGCATGGAGTGTCATTTTACTGACTGATACCTACTGGACAGGGTGGACACAGAAGGGTGGACTGACTGAGACGTAGTGAGGACATTTGAAGTAGATGTTTGCTGTGGCAAACTGTGTCAAAGGCTTTAAAGAAGTCTAGAAATAAGAACGAGATGTTTGCAATTATCTCTAGCTTTATTGATAGTATCTATATAGGTTAGAGTGGCAGTGCTAGTACTATGGGAAGGATGGAAGCCATATTGTGTAGGGGATAGGAGTTCTTCCTGCAGCAGATAGTCTAGCAATTGTTTCTGAATACATTTTTTAAGCATTTTTGTGAGAGGAGATAAGACTGATATAAGTCTAAGGTTATTAATGTCTGTTGAATTTCCTCCTTTGTGCAGAGGGATAATGTGTGACTTTTTCCAGAGAGAGGTGATGTGGGATTCCTAGACTGACCTACTTATAAGGATTAAGGCAAGATAGGCAATGCTATTAGCTGCTAATTTTAGGTACTCACTTGGAAGGTCATCAGCTGAAGAACAGCACAGTTTTAGTTTATTTAAGAGTGGTTTTATATATGATGTGGGCACAGTTTTGAAGTTGAAAGGGATGTGATGATATGTTGCTGTTGGGCAGGGATGGGATTAGATGTTGAGGAATCCTTGGTTAAAGATATTATACTATTTATAAAAAAAGAGTTAAACAGTATTACAATTTTGAGTGGTGAGTTATTGGGAAAGGGTTGAATTTTTAGCTGGGTTCTAAGATTTCTTTAATGGCTGTCCAAACTTTTTTAGGGTTGCGTTTAGTATTATTCTGAAAGTTATTATAATGTAATTTTGTGTCATTATTTATTTGCTTTTTAGTCCAATTGTGAAGCATTCTGAAGTTTTCAAGATATTGAGATGTTTTATACTTTTACCAGCCTTCCCATGCTTTTTGATGTCCTGCCTTAGCATGCTATCTTTTTGGATAGCCAAATGGCATTATTTGTTTTCATCCTCTTCCTTCTAGGTGGTTGAAGGCTATTTAGGATATTTAGAAAAGTTGTGCTGAATTCAATTACAGTATCATTTTAGGGGAGGATTTTTAGGAAGTTCCAGTTATTAGATGATAGTGTGGTAATGAAAATGTCTGGGTTAAACTTATGAAGGTTGTTTATTTTTTAAATATGCTCTTTAACTGGATGTGTGAGATGTCTAGTCATACAGACTGCGAGATGATCATAGAGAGAGTATGACATTGTACCTGTGATTGAACATTTGCTAAGGTCTGATACTAGGATCCAGTCTAATAGAAAATTTGATGTCTTGCTATAATATGTGGGGTTATTAATTAGCTGTGTGAAACCATAAGTTCATGCTAGATGTAGGGGAGTTAAAGTTTATGTAAAACCAATTGACATTCACATCACCTAGTAATATTTTTTGTGGAAATGTTATGGATATCCATTGTAGGGTATCTTCCAGTATAGCTGTATTGTCACTAGGATGGGTATAAAGGGCAGTAATATATATTTGCTTATAACTGTTTGTTTTGAGGAAAGCAATAATAAGTTCTTCTGAACTGAATCTTGGTATTGGTTTGCTATAAGGGAAATGTGGAATGTATTGAAAAATATTAAAGCAATACTACCACCTTTCCTCTTCATATGATCATTATGGATGATATTATAGCCAGGAGATAGAACTTCAGAATTGTTTGTGCTAGGCTTAAGACAAGTTTCAGTTACAGCAAGAACATCAGGTTTATGTTGGGTAATTCAGGTATGCAGTTCAGCAGTTTTATTTCTTATATGTCTAACATTTATTGCAACAAATATTAGATCACCATTTCATTAATATACTAGCATGCCTGATGGTACTGTGACATTTGCTTATAAAGAGAGCGAATAGGAGCCATCCTAAAACTGATCCTTGAGGGGCATTGATGGACGCCGGTAAGAAAGGTAGAAATCTTGTTGTTTTACTACTTGTTATCTTTGGGATCAATAGCTTTGAAACTGAGAGGGATGAGTGGTTAAGGTTAAGGTAAGATCATTTTATGAGTAGATTTTGGCATTAAACAGTGCTGAATGCTTTGCATAACTCAAGGAAGAAAAGTTTATACTAAATTGCATGCATTTTACTTGAGGATGATGGTATTGGAGAGGCTAAGAAGAGTGGTCAAACTTCAGCATAATGTTTGGGACAGAAGCCACTTTGCCTATTGGAGAAAAGATTGTTGTTAATAAGATATTTCATGAGGTATTTTCCAGGAAATCTGTGGAGGTTCTGCCTTTATGTAGGGGTACAATGAATGAATTTTCCACTTAATAGGGGCACAGTTTTCTTTGGTGGAATATTTTATCAGAATGGATATAGGCAGGCTAGGACATCTGCTACTATTTGTTTATATTCTGGTGGTAGGTCATAAGTAGTTAAGGTTGTCTGTTTTTACTTGAAAATGTGATTTCTAATTACTAGTGATGAAATGAAACAGGTGCAAAATTGAACAAGACTGACTTGTTGCTGGTTTTTACTGGGACTTAAAGGTCGGGAGAGGGTTTTTCTCTGAGTATTGAGAGGACACTCTGTATGACTTGTGTGTGAAGCTGAGTTTTAATATTGACTGTGGTATTTATTGATGGAGATGAAGTAGTGGTATGGACATTATGTGGAAGGTCTTGTTTATAGGGGACCAGAATAATATGAGATTGTTTTGTTATCTTTGCTAGACGTTGGTGTTATACATTAGTTTGTCATTTTTAATGCATCACTTGATAAGATTTCTAAGGTAATTTAATTTTTTAAGGTACTTCTAGTTTTAAGTGAATACCAGTGTTTCATTGCTTTATCTCTCTGAAGGATACATTTTTCTTTTTCTTTCTTTCTTGGCCATAGAACTGTGTTAGACTTTAATCTTTTTGTTCTACTGGAACCATGGTGATTTAGAATATTTAGAAATGCTGTACTGAATTGTGATGCTCCACTATCAAGCAGCAAGATTGTTAAAAAGTGTTAATTAGAGTATGATAGGCTAGTAATGTAGTCTTCTTTGTTGAATGATAAAAGGTGGTGCAATTGGTTGTATATTATTTGTTTTGTCTATATTGCTTGCTTATCTCAGTGCAAATGTGGGAAGGTGATTGATGATGTTGTCAGGTTAGCATATATAGGAGTTAATGTTAACAGGCCTGTTAGTGAGGATCCAGTTTAACATTATAGGTGCTAATGTTAATAGGTCTGTTAGTGAGGATCCAGTTTAACATTATAGGAGCTAATGTTAACAGATCTGTTAGTGAGGATCCAGTTTAACATGAACTGTCCATTACTGCATTTATTCATAGGGTCATAGGATCATAGGAGTTACTAGGCTAATGACCCTAGGGCCCCTTCAAGCATAGTGAAGTTTTACCCTTATTTCCATGATCAGCACTTATAGCCCCTGTCCAAGAGGGACACAGGTGGAACCCCCCAGGGTGATTCTATGGTTTCCCATCCAATCGTCCAGATTGTGTTTGAAGAGAGCCAGTGAGGTTCTCTGCTTGACATGAGGGGGGGGGGGTCTGTTCCAAAGGTATGGTAACCTCTGGGAGGCAATATTCCCCTCCAGCAGGTTCTATTAATGTCGCATACCAGGTTAAGGCCTTTAGAGTGAGTAACCCATGTACCATTTGACTTACAGATATGCACCTTTTCCAATAAAGCAGTGTCAAAGATTGCCTTATATGCAAGAAAGAGATCACCGCTGAGTAGTCTGCATGAAACAGAATAATGTGGTAGTTATTTCAGGTGATCCTCATAGGACAGAAGCAGAAGACCTTGAATTGTCCTTGTAAGGAACATTTGTGGTCTCTCCAATTGCTGCAGGTGAGTGGAAAGGTACATACCAAAAGGGACATTGTACTCAATTATTGGCCTGATGAGGGAAGAGTACAGGGAGGTTATAACTTCTTTTTTTTCCTGGAGGCAATGCCCTTACTTATGAGATGAATAATATAGAATGCCCTTCTTACCACTGTGGAGATATGGTGATCCAAGGTAAGGTTGCTGTCACCCTGTGTGCCCAGGTCTCTCACCACTGAGTGTGTACTCAGGGTGTAGTTATTGATGTGATGGTTAACAGGAGCATCACTCTTACCAAAAGGGATGATAACATATTTTTTTTTGCATTGAGTTTAAGGCTATGACTTTGGCACCAATCGTTTGTTTATGACCCTCTTGTAGGATGTTGCCATTATTTGCAGATTTTATGACCACTCCCAGTTTGCAGTCACTGGCAAATTTTGTCAACCACAGACCTTTAGTTTTTGTACTTAAGAGAAATAGATTCCAAACAGTCGAGGTCCCAGGACTGATTCCTGTGGAACGCCTCTGGTTACAGGTCTGCTGTTGGAGGTGGATTCCCCTATTTTAACTATATGGGTTCTATCAGTGAGCAGTTAGCAACCCATCTAATGATATGAGGGTTGATACCTAGCTGGGTGAGTTTGTCAATGATGCCTGAGTGCAGGACAGTGTCAAAGGCCTTGGCTAAGTCTAGGTAGGCTGTATGCACAGATTTCCCCTCATCAAGGGCCTTGCTGACTGTCTCAAAGAAGTCCACCAGGTTTAACAAGCATGATCTCCCTTTGACAAATCCAAATTGAGTAGGTTCAAGTGTTTGAAGATTGTCTATATCTTTGTTGATAAGGTCCATGATTATTTACTCCAAGGCCTTGCAGATAAGGCTAGCCAAGCTAATAGGTCTATAGTTCCTGTGGTCAGTGGAAGCACCACCTTTATGCAAAAGGATAACAGCGGCCTTTTTCCATTCAGCTGGGATGAAGCCAGTACTTAGAATATGATTGAAACGAGTACCCAATGGTGTTAGTATCCTGTAGGGATCATTTGGGTGAAACCGTATATATTTATTGAGTAGGTGGGTACATCTGATTTAGTCTGTTACCAGTCTATGTTTAGGCCTCCTAGTATGAAAGCTTCCTGCTGTATATTATGATATATCCAAGAAAGAATATGCTATTTTATTGTGCTGTTATTAACTAGAGCTATATCTAATGATATGATGCATTTCTTCTTTTTCTGATGTTAAGGAATAAAATTAGTAGCTCTGCATTGATAAAATCAGAGGATATTGTGGGGGAAATGTGTCAAAGTCAAAGTATTTTTGAATATGATGACTACTCCGCAGCTTTTATTTTTCATATTCATTCTGAGGAAGTTATAGCCTTGAAATAGGGTTTCTTCATCCTTTATTTCCTGTTTGAGCTATGTTTTGTTGATGACAAGTATGTCTGGTAAATGAAAGGAAAGGCCTGCATGGGTGTCTGTTTGCTACAGATACATCTAAGGTATATGCTAAGAAGAAGTTTTCTGTTTTCCTTGTTAGAAGGAGGAGGTAAGGGGGTAGTGTCTACCTCTTCTGAGACTGCTGAAATATGTGATGGGTGTGATGGACCTGGATTGGGATGGATGACTCCAATAAGTTTTAGTTTAGATGTGAGATGATATTTTTACATTTATAGATACATTTTTGGCCATGTTTTGAGTTATGTCAGTGTGTTTGAGATATCTATAACTGACATTATCAGAGGAATTTATGTGATTCAGGTCAGGATATATGATGACAAAGTAGGATGAGATGTTGTATTCCAGAATACAGGGTTAGTTAGAGCAGAATTGTTTACGAGGAGTGTAGAATGGGAAAAGGTTAGAAGTATAAGCAGAAGTATAAGCAGGGTTAGAAAGAGGAGTAGGGGTGTCTAGTTAAAAACATTGTTCTGTGAGGGTCAAAAATTTATATTCAGGGAGATGCTGTGTATTATACAAAGATGGAGTATGGTTTAAAATGGTTTGGAAGTTAATACTGAGTGAGGCTGTTAAAAATAAAACATACTTAGTAAGGAAGAATAGGTGCATAACAGTGAGAGGGTTTTCTTCCAGTCTGGTATACTTGGTAAGGGGTGCACATTCCTGGCTTTGAGTGAGTAAAGTTTTGAATATTAGGTAATGTAGAGTGGTTGAGATATAAAGATAAGAGGTTTATTATGGCTGATGGATTAATGTGGTTGAGATGTAAGGATAAGATGTATATTATGATTGATGGATTAATGTGGCTGAGATGTAAGGATAAGAGGTTTTATGGCTGATGGATTAATGTGGTTGAGATGTAAGGATAAGAGGTATATTATGATTGATGGATTAATTTGGTTGAGATGTAAGGATAAGAGGTTTATTATGGCTGATGGATTAATGTGATTGAGATGTAAGGATAAAGGTATATTATGCTCGATGGATTAATGTGGTTAAGATCTAAGGATAAAAGGTATATTATGGTTTATGGATTAATGTAGTTGGAGTTCTATAAGTTTAAATGCAGATAATGTGAGGGAGGTAGAAACTGGGGATGGGATAGGGCAGCAAATTGAGAACAAACAGAGTGAACAGTCTCACCACAGGTGGCATTGTTTTGTTACACAAACAGTCTGTGTTTTTGGTGGAGGAAAGGTGATCTTTAAAATATGGAGGGAAATATAGTTATGCAGTGTGTCAGCAAGACAGAGGGCAGGATTCACGATGGCTTACATGGAGTCTAAGAGTCGTGTAAGACTCCATGCAGCCATAGCGATCCAGGAACAGCCCAAAATACCATGTAAGAGACCAGCTAAAACGTCTCTTACACGGGCAGGGCATGGATATGCTAATTACCTCACTTGCAGCCGAAAGGCATGCAAATGATGTAGATTAGCGATCCACGAAGCTGAAACCAGCCCATGTAAGAGTCGTGTTAGGTGCAGAAATGTACTCAGTTGACAACTGAGTACGTTTCTGCAAATAACACAATGGAGCCATGACAGCTCCAAATAAAGTGTGCATATGTGTCAGGCAGCATGCCAATGGCCAAATATGTGGCCATTGGCACAGTAACCTAATGCAAACATGAAATAAAATAAAAACATTTTTTCGGTGATCGGCGAGGTTTAAACGCAGCGCAGCCCCGCACAAACAGGCTGCGCTATATAAAACATAAAAATAAAGGTTTGAAACCCACAAATGTGGGTTTTATGCAATGCATTGATTTACAATGCAGGGACTAGCAGACCGAAAACAACATGGCCACCGTTTAGTGGTTGCTAAGGGGGGAAGCTGAGTGTAAGATACGTAACTAAGCATTAGTAGGCAATCCTATGTAAATGAGTGGTAGGATAGTGAATCTCACTGTCACATAGCAAATTCCGTGTAGTGTAAGAGTTAGATAAGGGGGAGTTACAGAATAGGAGATAGGTGACATCACAGGGGGGAATGTTAGAAAGAAATCAAGCTCATTGTAGCAAAGTGGTATGTGAAAGATGTCAATCACACAGCATAGAAAGAGGAGTGTCAACAGATAAGTATGGGAAAGTCAAGAAATGGAAGGTGTACACTGTGGCTAACACCAAAGTGTCTTGCTGTGCATGCATGCGTGCGTGTGCATGCTGGGAGGCGCGAGAAAGACAGAGTGCATGTGTGTAAGCGTGAGTGCGCGTGTGTAAGGCAGAGTAAGCATGTAGGAGCCTGTTTAAAGATCTGTAAACCTGTTTGCGCTGGTGTGCACTCATTTTAACCCAAATAAGCAGATTCTAGTCCGTGTAAGCATGTGTGCACGTGTGGTAGCAACTGTGAGCGTGTTTTCGCTAGTATGCGCGCTGCTCCCCCCTCAGGAAACAGAGAGGAAAAAGGAAGCAGAAGAAATAGTAGGAAGCTAGCAGGGAATACTGGTAGAGCTAGCAGGTGAAAACAATTAGAAGCAGGCAATTACACAGGCAGAATACTAGCCCAGCCCAGCACTTAAAACACTGCAAACAGCATTGCAGTATGTTTCTCTCAAGAGACACTGCAAGACAGGAGTAAGCTATTAGAAGTGAAAACTGAAAAAGCTGCACTCAGACCAAACATGCTAGGGGCTGCCATAGCTGTTATAAGGAGACATAGGAGACTTGCTGAGGGTAGTGACAATGCAAATGCTGCCAGACAACCCACAGTGAGGAGACGGAGAAGAGTGTATAGGCCCAGGGTCACCTACCAGGGGTTACATGAGCTGGAAATAGTGGAGCACTATAGAGTGGACAGAGACCTCCTGCAGCAAATTGTTGAGCTGTGCAGGCCATGCCTCACACACAGAATTAACAGAGGGGAACCCATCCCAGTGGAAACCAAGGTATGTGTTGGCCTAAGAATACTAGCAACAGGTACCTTCCAGAGACCAACTGGTGATATGATGGGGATCTCACAGGCATCTGCATCCAGGGTACTGCACCAGTTCCTGGATGCCATGTCGGCACATTTCGGAGATCATGTATATTTCCCCAATTCCCATGAGGCATTGGCCAGCAATATGTGACTTCCAGCAAATAGCAAAATACCCTGAGGTAGTGGGTGCAATAGACTGCATGCATATACGCATCAAGGCACCAGCTGGTGAGCAGGGTAGGGCCTACATCAACCGCAAGGGCTTCCCCTCCATCAACTACCAGGTCATGTGTGATGCCCAGGGCATAATAACGAATGTGTGTGCTGGCTGCCCTGGAAGCTACCATGATTCCCATACCTGGCATCTGACACAGCTGTACCAGACATTTGCCAATGGGGACATCCCACATGGTCACTTTGTGGGGGATGCTGGATATGCACTGGAGCCGTGGCTGATGACACCCATCAGAAACACACACACACCTGAACAAGAATGCCATAATGAGGCACACGCACAAACACATAGAGCGTGTGTTTGGGCTGGTCAAGTCACGGTTCCGGTGCCTGGACACATCTGGTGGAGCCTTGCAGTACTCACCAACTACATGTACCCAAATTGTCATGGTATGTGCTATGATACATAATATGATTCTGTGAAAACAGCTGCAGCAGGACCAGCATAGTGCCAGGACAAACAGCCCCCCACCATTGCAAAGGCCATCACAGGCAGAGCGTGACTCGGAGGAGGAACAACCTGAGCCTGCCCCAGTAGGCAGAAGGAGGCATGCCCAGTATGCCCTGGCCTTGGCAAAGAGGCAACGCATAGCACATACACTGGCTCAGTAGGAACCCTGGGATTGATACCCCTCTCTGACTCACTCATATAGTAACAGGGACGCATAACATGACACAACCTGCTTTTAAACATGTGCAGGGAGTGTAGTATGTGCATCCGACATAGGCAGCCCTGCAGCCCTACCTGAGGCATGATTGACATGTGTTAAGCAATGTAACACCCTCTAGTATATGCAAACTTGATGACCCTGCCTAACATCTCACCCTCACCAAGCATGATGCCACACTATGAAGACAACAAGATCAAGTACAATAATTGGCTGAAGTATTGCTGTTAGCAAAGGGGAACAGATGGCTGACAGCCTGGGATGACATGCTGAGCAAGACATGATGCTCCACCTGCTAGGGATGGCACTCACCCAGCACACCTGGCTGTGTGGATACTGGCAAAGGCTGTTGTCACCCCCACTGTGCCTTGAATAGGTAAGGCTGGAAACACAAACCCATCACCATAGGTAGCACAAGGGATAACAACCTGGACGTAATGCTACCTAATGCCAGAAGTTTAAACTGCAAGGTGCATGCAGACCAAACCCACCTCAGCATGGAGAATGGTAATATCTGTTCTGTAACAGAAACCTGGGTCAAGGCCCAGAAGAGCACCCTAATAATACCAGGTTATGCCTTATATCATGCTCTACAGCCCCAAAACATGGAAAAAAACTACAATAGGAGTGTGGCTATCAGTAATTGTCAAGGAAAACCACACCCTTGGGTTGGTACTACAGCAAGAAGCAGCATGGACTATCCACAGGCAAGTAACAGTGGCTCAAACTGCGTCCCTGTTTGCAGCCTGCTACAGACCACCCTCACAAACCCAGGAACCCCAGCCAGCCTTCCTGAAGACACTGCAGAGTATGAATGTCTCAACAAATACCAAACAAGGCACACACAAAGTATGACATAGGTGGTAATCCATTATGCATGTAAGAAGTAATCAGGGACCTAGGGACACAAGTGGATGGTAACCCATCATGTGACACACACATTTCCAAGGTGGCCAGGAAGACCTGCTATATTGCCCACCTTAATATGAAAGGATGCACATGTAGATCAAGAGACGTCACTGTGCCCCCATACTCTTCCCTTGTCAGGCCCATACTTGAGAACAATGCCCCAGTTCGGATGTACCTTACCTGACACCTGCAGCAGTTAGAAAGACCCCAAATGTACCTCACCAAGAGGATAAAGGGTCCAAACATTTGTCATCTGCTGCCTGGCTGAAGAAACCACAGCCCAATTCACATGCATACTTCCCAGTCAGAGGCGATGTATGCCTGATGTACAAGGCCATGTCCAATCCAGAATGAATGGACATGCTCCACTGCAGAAACTCCAAATCCAGCAGAGACACCACAGTGAGATATCTGAACCTCCACACATAGATAAATAGGATGTGCTGGAGGGACAGATCCATAACCCAGAGGCTCCTTACACTCTGGAACAGAATCACCGTCCATGATAGGCTGAGCTCCACACTCATACTCAACAAGAGAAATCCGGTCAAGTGCATGGGAGATAGTAGGTGTACATTGGGGGCCATCCCTGTGTCACATCTAGTAAAGTGAACCCTAAATGGGCATAATATGCACATTGCAAGGGGTGTCGAAAGCCACACACAGTCTGTCTATGCTCAAACATGGCCAGGGCAGATAGCCTAGTATGAACCTATGAACCTATGATGATACAAATTGTGCAGGACACAAAGGATAATCACACAGCTGTCCTAACTGATGGTAGTAACCATGGTGATAATCCACAGATATCCTCTGCAGTACTCAAATATCACAAACAATACACCAAACCCACACACATTGCCAACATCCAACATAACAGATTCTTTGCAAACTCTCCACCAGCACCAAACTGCCAAATATCTATTCCAGCTGAGTGCTGGCCCCCTGACATTGCAGATGCTGAGGTAAAAGCCAGCATCTCCAAAGCAAACCACACATCTTCAATGGTACCAGATGGTGTCCTGGGTTGTGTCCAACAAGTACTGTAAGAAGAATGGAACACCAATTAGCACTACTGCACACTCACATTCTTACCACAGGATATGTACCCAAAGAGCAGTGTACAGCAACAGTGGTCCCTCACCACAAAGGTGGTGCCTGAATGGATACTGCAAACTATCATCCCTCAACCCTGACTATCTTGGTTGGCAAAGTAATGGAGAGGATGATCATGGATCCCAGGAATAGCGAGATTGGGTACCTACAGACAGTGGACCCTACCCACTGTGGCTTTCATAGGGCAGATCCTGCCCCTTAAACATGTCTGACTCATGTGAAACATGCACCAAGGCCATTGATGAGGGTAATGTGGTTCACACAGCCTATCTGGACCTTGCTAAACCCTTCCATACAATACCCCAGTTGTTCAGTACAGATAAGCTCACCAGCCTAACTATAAACCCCTATCCAAGTAGATGGGTTGCAAACCAGCTCAAGGACAGAACTGACCTGGTCAGACATGCTGCAGCCATGTCAGACTACAAACCAGGTACAACTGGCATCCCACAAAGCACGGTCCTGGGACCTCTCTTGTATGCTATATATGTCACATAGGTACAGGCCAACATGGAAGGACTCTGTCTGAACAGGTTCGCAGATGACTACAAACTGCCCACCATATCGGACCCTCCAGCTGACACAAGCATCCTATAAAAGGCACACATAGAAACAGACAAATGGTGCCACAGCCATGTCAACAAGCTAAATGCAGAATAGTGTATAGTCATCCCCTGTGGAAGCACGGTACGTGGCCACAAATTATCACATAGGTGTTAACCCATTAAGTACATCAGGAGCAATAAGAGACCTGGGGACACAAGGTGATAGATATCCTGCATGTGACAACCATGTGTCTGTAGTGGTTACAGAAACATACCATATCCCCACTTAATCATGAAGGTAAGCACAGCTAGGTCAGGGTAGGTCATTGTGCCTCTCCAGTCATCCATCAGCAGCCTCACAATTGCGTACAATGGCCCTTGTGGGATGTACCTTAGCAGACACCTGCATGAACTGGAGAGACCCCACAAATACCCCACTAGGAGGATCTCAGAGCTGTAACAGATGCCATGTGTTGCCTGATTAAACAAACTGCAGCTCCACACAGTGCCATACCACCTGGCTGGAGGTGATCTGTGCCTGATGTATAAAGCCATGACCAAGCTGGAATCAATGGACATTTGGCACCATGTAAAATCTGAATGCTGGTGACCTATGCAGATGACAGGCCTGAACCCCAGCACAGACATAAACAGGATATGCTGTACCGATTGGTCCATAACCCAGAAGCTCACTCCACTCATGACTAAACTCCCAGTACAGGTTATCCAGGGAGTCCCTCATTGACTGTCATCCAGAGGAATCATGATGACTGTATGGGAGATGGTAGGTGTACCCTGGATATCACCTGTATGTCACGGGTAGACAGAGGCACAGCACATTAACCTTGACATATGTCATGGCAAACACCAGTAAATATGTGTGTTGAAGGACAAACACTCTCTGACTAGCATTACAAATGGCCTAGGGCACATGGCCATTGTTTGTCACTGTCCACACAAGTTGTGGAATACATTAACAATGTCGGACAATCTTGTTCTATGTTGTCCATATCTGAACAAAAAGCAACATGGTCATATCTGCACAACTGGCCCTCAACCAGTCTGTTGTGCTCACTATAAATATTACAAGCAGTGATAGGACTGAAACCGATGATACTGTCCACCACAGTGAAAGTACTGAACCAGTACACTATACGACAATACACTGTTTGGTCAGTATGAAAGGATGTTGACAACTGTATGCAAACTATCCCATGGAAACCCTGCAGGCACAGCATAATGCCTGTTAGGATCAGACACAAAGCAGTTGGGCAGTAAGAACACAACCTGACGTCCAACACTCAACTGTACATGTGAAATATAGATTAAGTCCACACACAAACACAAATGTGGTGGACCACAGATCCCAACATATGGAAAGTTCACACTGGGCATGCTCGCACACTTAGATAAATGAGACGTGTCAGTCAAGAAGCCATAGAAACTGTGAACTGGGCATGCTCACACACTTAGGCCATGTCACAGTTCAGCAGTTGCACACACATATCTGGCTTTTGTATGTGTTAACACAGGAACCTCCCACAATACAGAAATCTGCCCAGTGCACACAGTAAAATTACAACAGAGACATAAGTAAAGTACTGGATTCCACTCATATGCAAACATCTGCCACAGTACACAAGTTGTTCATAGAGATAGGGAAAGCTATGGCAATAAAGACCCACAAACAGTATATGAGCAACAGATACTTGCATCTGACAGGTAAACATATGACCGTAGAGTACAATACTAGGCTGTTGTCCCTAGGGAATACAGAAGGCTATCCACAGTGTATTTGGCATCTGCCTCCACAGTACAGTTGGCCACTGTGCCTCTGCAAAGTTATTGCATATATATGCTCTCCCCCTTACTGATGGATGGTAACAGATGTACATACCTCTTCATAAATAATGATGTCAGCACACTATACATATGTCAGGAGCACAAATGATACCCAGTAATTTGAATAGCATGCTCAGCTACTGTGTCTCTCACAAGTGGCATAATATAGTTAGGTAGGGGTTTGAATCCTGCAAGTGCTCAGTGTATGCAAAGTTATTGCATATATATGCTCTCCCCCCTACTGATGGATGGTAACAAATGTACATACCTCTTCATAAATAATGATGTCAGCACACTATACATATGTCAGGAGCACAAATGATACCCAGTAATTTGAATAGCATGCTCAGCTACTGTGTCTCTCACAAGTGGCATAATATAGTTAGGTAGGGGTTTGAATCCTGCAAGTGCTCAGTGTATGTGACTGTGTGGGGGGGGGGGGGTGAGTAGTGTATGTGCAATTCTATGTGTAAGGGAAATGTCCCTTTTGGCAACTAGTACAACACACCACATGCTGCATATTCCACTGTCTAAACACTGATGATGTCAGCACCCTATAAGTACATCAGGAGAAAGCAAGCCTCCCCATAATGCAAATAGCGCACTCTGCTACTGTGTTTCTCACAAGTATCATAACATAGTTAGGTTGGGGTTTGAATCCTGCAAGTGCTCAGTGTGTGTGTGTATGTGGGTTGGGGGAGTAGTGTGTGTGCAATTCTATGTGTAAAAGAAATGTCTCTTTTGGCAACTAGTACAACACACCACATGCTGGATATTCCACTGTCTAAACACTGATGATGTCAGCACCCTATAAGTACAGCAAGAGAAAGCAAGCCTCTCAGTAATGCAAATAGTGCACTCTGCTACTGTGTCTCTCACAAGTGTCATAACATAGCTAGGTAGGGGTTTGAATCCTGCAAGTGGTCAATGTGTGTGTGAATGTGGGGGGAGGGGGTAGTGTGTATGCAATTCTATGTGTAAGAGAAATGTCCATTTTGGCAACTAGTACAACACATCACATGCTGCATATTCCACTGTCTAAACACTGATGATGTCAGCACCCTATAAGTACAGCAGGGGAAAGCAAGCCTTCCAGTAATGCAAATAGCGTGCTCTGCTACTGCATCTCTCACAAGTGTCATAACACAGTTAGGTAGGGATTTGCATCCTACAAACGCCATGTGGGTTTTTGTCACACAGTTTGTCTATGTATGTGGGGTGTTGTTCCCAATATTGCATGACATAGATTATATCAGTAATGTCAATGCACACATGATGTATGTGTGTGCCACATACACATATGTACCTGTGACCTTCAATAGTTCCCATGTCTGAAGCCTGCCTCATGTGAATACATGTAATTTGCATTAGACAACTGTATGACTGTGGTGTTCTGTGCAGGGGCTGCATGTGGTATGTTAATATACAGTGTGAGTTTTATATGGTGTCATCCTACCAGTGAGGGATACACGTCTGGTCTGGAGCATATAGTCCACATGTTGTTGATGAACAGGTGCAGCATGTTTTCACCTCTTGTGGGAGTGGTAACAAGTTGTTCCATAACAATTCAGTGAATAAATGCTAGGAACCTTTCAGCTAGGGTCTTGGAGCTAGAGTAATGCTCACACTCTACGTTTGGGTAGTTGCAGTCCACCCATATAACGGTGTTTGTAGAGACCGTCATATTCCCAGTGTTGTCAAGAAGGCCAAGTGGGTTTCCTGGGTATGGGAGGGTGGTGTGTGCCAGGCCAGGAACCTGAAGGCAGTCTAACCCACTGTTAGTTGCACATGGATAGGCTCTGATGCTTTGTGCTGTGCCACCAACCTGGAGGTGTGTGTATCTGTGGTGCCTTTGGATACATCCCCCCCTGTTCTGGTTTGGTGCATGTTTAGGGGATGACAAGCATGGTATGAGGTATGACCTGGCAGTGATGAGGTGCACCTGGGAGTCTTGCACCAGGATTCTGTTACTGCATGGATATTGCTGTTCTCCATGCTAAGGACAGTTTCCACTGCATGCATCTTGAGGTTTACACTGCTGGCATTGAATAGCATTACTATTAGTGTCATATCCTGTGTGATACCTGTGTAGGTGGCTATGTAATTTGAGCCTTGCATAAAAAGGCACTATGTGTGTAGCAAGAGCCTTTGCCAATATACAACAACCCATGGGTGACAGGTGCAAGCTGTCCCTAGCAAAGCAACGTGGCTTGTCTAGCATGTAATCCCACGCTGACAGGCATTGGATCCCCTTTGAATGTCACCAAAACATAAGGCAATTGTAGAAATTGATCATCCCGTCTACATATTGTGGCATCATTCTTGGTGAGGGTAAGATGCTACTCAAGATCAGGGTCATACCAGCCTGTGCCACATGCTCAGAGAGCCCCTCTATGTCCCCTATCATGTAGTCCAGGGAGTAACGTCACAGGTCATTCACACTGGCACGAACAATGACTGAGTCATATTTGTACATGCCTTGGAGTGACCTGTATGCTTGTGTTATGTGGTGGATCATAGTGTCCGATGGGCATCTCACCATGACCTTCTCCTTGTTCAGCCTGGTGAGCAGGACCTCAGTGTACCTGACGATAGAGGTACCTATTACAACTGTAGCAGGTGTGTTGTTAAGCCATATGGGCTGTGACTGTTTGGCACACAGGCTTTGTGAGCTATGTGTTGCACGTGCTCTGTTCTGGTGTAACGTTTGCTTGTGTGTCTGCTTCACAGGTGTCTGCTGCTCAGGCAGGATGCTATTCTGAGACTCCAAGAATATTCCTGTGTGTTTCTGTGTTTGGATTGCTGTCATGGCAGGTCTATGTGAGACTAGTATTGTATTCACTGTAGTATCTCACTCCACCTGACAGGGTATGACAGTACTGAGTTAAAAGAGCTTAGCCCCCAGTTTGGCTATGTGGTTGCATCTCTCACATGTGTTGTAAGTTTATGGGAAGGGGAGAGGGTTGTCTGTGTACATGAGGCAGCTGTAACATTGCCACATGACTCACAGATTCACCAACTGGACCAGAGAGGAGATTGACAAGTGACCTTTGCACATGCTACCATAGTATTGTGAATCCCATAATAATTAACAACACATAGGGCCAATGGGGAACAAGGTACTCAAGGTGAGTATGTGAGGGTGTAGTGCTCCTGATTTGTTAGTGCTGGTATATAAATGCTTTCATGAGCAAATGCCAGGGAAGTCATATGCAATGTGTTACAGGCAACTTACATGCAAACAGGACAAACAGTGACGTTCTGTCAAGTGAGACATGGACATCAGTACTGTAAGCAATACAGATGTCACTAGGGATCCACAGAGGCGCTGTAAATCTGCATTGCAGGTGGAATCAGTGTTTCAGGGACATAACAAGCAAACATGCATACAAACAAAGCTACAGTCAGCAGTCCTGGATCTAGACTATGCTACAACAAACAAGGTGTACGACTTCCAGTAGGTAGCAGTGCATATATGCAGGCACTATAAGCCTGCACCCAGAAATTCACAGGTCGGACGGGCTGGGTCCAGCCCCACCTCCCACAAGTGTACAGACCATGTACCTTCGTAATGTAGAATAACTGGCCTGAAACCCAAGTGCTCATACCTGAACTAATACACATTTCGAATAACAGACACTGAGCCCTCACTCAGCAGTTCCAAACTTAGTAGGATGTATGCTACCTGTCCTGGCACCACAGTATCCTTGACATGTATTGAGACTCTCCCTCCTGTCATAGTTAGTTCTGTGTTTTGGGGCTGTCATGCATGGTATGAGGTGTGACCTTGTAGTGCTAGGGTGCTCTTGTGAGTCCTGAACCTGTTGTGTATTACTGCACAGATATCAACATCCTCAAACATCATCATTGCAGAGTCGAGTGTGGACAGCATGCAACTTGCAGTTGACATGTCCATCATTGAGTATCAATACTAACATTTTCTTATCCCATGTGCTACCTATGTAGGTTGCCTTCTGTTGAAAGCATCACCACCAGTATGCAAAGATGTGCAGACATTACACTATGGTAATTACTATGAGTGTACAAAACAATACAATGACATTCATACAGTAACTGCATCAGGCATGCTGGGATATACCCACAATGATATCATTACACTGTACTGTTGACAACATGATACTATTACTACACTTCTATGTAGTCACCCTGTGCATCAGCACCATGTTAACCTGTTTCTGCACCGATGTTACAGATTGCAGGAGGTGGCACAGTTTCATCATATGCACAGGGTGTGCACTTGGTATGCCTGAGTCTGCCACTGATACAACCAATTTTACATGTCTGTGTGTGTCTGTTGGTGAGGGACAGCAGTACAAGATGGGGCAATGTTGATGCAGTGTGTGCGTGTATGTGGTAGCCCTAGGTGTTATCAATTCGCATGTGTGTATGCATGCACACAGTTCCACCTCATGGCTGCCATATACAGGTGTTTGTGGACAGCCACAGACTGTACCTGCCAGGTTATACAGATCACTGTCTCTGGCCACGGACACGGTACCTGTGCCTGGCAGGGGTGCTATGGACCGTATCAGGTACTAAGCCAGACTGGGTACTGTCATCAGAAACAGGTGGTTGGTGACTGGAGACAGGTCCCTGTTGGGACTGCCCAGAGCCACGTGCACATAGTCTGCTGGGGCGGTCTGATGACAGCACAGACCCAACATTGCTGGGGCTGCTGCTGGCACTATGGGAGTGGCCGCAGGCCTGTTGTCGTCCGTGATGGCTGCCAGCTGCTGCTGTTGCTGGCATACGCCCACGTCAATGCCTCAACCATCCACCATTGCCCTGGCTCATGGACATGTAGTTGTGGAACAGATCTAATATGTTCCCCCCAATGTCTGTCAATGACCTCATTGAAATTATGGATGGCAGCCGCAACATCATGCATACTGTCATTCATAGCTGTGTGACATGCTCTCAGTTCCCTCAGACCCTGTCTGGTGTACCATTCCATCTGACTGTGCCTGCATTATAGCCTGAAACATAGCTGAGGTTGAAAGACCTCTGTGGGCACGTCTGACAGGGGCAGTACACCCATGGGTGCTCCCACGAGAACCCCTGGACATCTGCCTGTGTGGTACCATGTCAGTACCCTGGCCATGGCTGCTGTGTGGGGATGCATGTGCCACCGATACCACATTACCCTGGTCAATGCCCACTGTATCCTGTCCATCACCTAGGGGCATTGGTGACAAAGGATGTATTGGCAGGATGACTGTGCGCATTGATGGGGTCAACAGCTGTGTACTGTCAATTGGCTGACCAACAACGGACCCTGGCACACCTCCCTGTGCCATTACACAGGTATCATCATTATCACTATCCACGGCAGCTGATTCAGGTTCCCTGCTGCACAACACCAGAGCAGCACCAGAACCTGTGGGATAAGACAGGAAACACAGTTTACAATGTGTACACAATGTCACCACTGATACACACAGGCACACATGCACACATGCACACATGCACACAGGTGCACATACACGCAGGTGCACATGCACACATGAACACTCCTCAGTATATGAGATAGCAACACACAGACACAAACACACCTGCAATCAAACACATAACACTACTGCTTCAGCCTATTATTACTATTAGTATCAAGAGTATTGAAGGTATTGTTATTACACACACACCAGCATGGATAGGCTGCCTTGCTGTTACACCAGAGGGACCTGCAGAAATGAAACATTTATTGCCAGTGGGCACAACTGTGCCATTGATACTGTAAGTATGATATAGTTCAGTAGTACAACAGTTGGCTTCCACAGGTCTACTGCTGATATTGAGAATATCACTCTTGCACAATAATTATCAAGATAACAGCTACAAACCGAGGACACACCTCACACATGCATAAACTAACAGTGTACAGAACAATCAACTATACATATGGCATGTTACCTGCATGCTCCGAGTCCTGCTGCTGGGTGGCTCCAGCCTCCATCATTACGCATGTATGCTGCTGCTGATGTTGCTGTTGGGCTGGAGCCACAACACTTAGGAGTAGTCCCTCCAGTCTGGTGAGGGGGGGATGTATAGCCACCCCACCACCTGTGGCAAGCGGTTGCCTGTGGATATCCGATGCATGCTGACGGACATTTCTAATTAAATCACTGCAGTGATGGCGTACCTGCTCATATGTCCGGTTATGTGTGCCTATGTCATTTACCTGACGGTCCAGGTCTTGCCACAGTGCAGCCCTCTCCTGCTGGTTCTGGCTGGTGTGGGAAAAGAGTATTGTGAAATCCCGCACCAGGCTCTGGTGTATCTCCTCATCCTCCGCAGTGGAGTACACAGGGTTTCGCTGGTGAACCATAGCCCTGAAAAGGAAAAGAAAAACATGTCAGCAATATATGTCAGCAAAATATGGCACACATAATGCACATAATACTCGACTGTAGTGATATAACTTAACCCCCATATATAGCATCTGTCTGTCTATTGGGGGATACACATGTAAATGACCAGATATCAGTGCTCAGCCGGCAACTGTGCAACAGTACCTGGTACACTCCATACGACAGACTAGTATACTCCAGCAGTCAGCACACTGGTTCAGGTCCAATGCATAACCTCACACTGGGGGTTTGTATCAAGGTACTGTATTGGGAACATTATCAACCCATGCACTGCATGCAATGCACGTTACATATTTCACTGGTAATGCACACTACTCTTACTTGCCATAACCCTTACCTACATCACAGTCACATACAGGGTAACACAGCACAACATATGGCAATGTAGTATGTTTTGATCACAATACCTCACACATCTGTCTCTGGCCTCACACCAAGGACACACACTACCATGACAGGCAAACAGTCATGGTGAGCAATCATACCAGTACATAACATACACCCAGTCACTGGCACACTCATTCCACCTCACATATTTGGTTTGCAATGGGTTCATGGGTGTGCATTGTGTCTTAGGTAGGTAGTATGCTATTGGCCCTGGGCCTACAGCAGCATACTGTTATGCTACCCTGCCCCTTGTAACACATGTGATGTGATTGTACCTGCTCCTGTCAAACAGTTACACAGGGTGACTCATATGGCATATTACCTATCTGCATAACATTCAGCAGGGGTATGTCTGACATCTACTCATGGGGAGCCTTGCTTCTTAATGCTGTGTGGTTTACTCCAGGGTATGTCTTATCTGTGGGTAGGAACCTGTACCTCCACCATGTGCTCTTTACTGCGGTGACAAGGACGACAGACATAGGTAATTTGGGTTGTGGATGTTGTGAGGTGTTACCATGGTTGTTGGATAACTGTCATGGGTGTGACTTAACTATGTATATCCAGAGGTGGTAACCTCTATGTAGGTAGTCTGGGTGCGCTCTTTGGTCTTGTCAGTCACTCTGCATAGGTAATGTGTTTGAGTGCATTGACATAGTTACTTACGTATGACTGTGTCCTTCTCCATATCTATAGCTGTCATGGGAGGTACATACCATGTAGGACATAGTGGGGTGTAGAGGGGTACAGTGACCTACATGTCCATAGCTGACACACCATGTCTGCTGACACATACCATGTACAGGTATTACAGGACTAGTGTGCCACTGTGTATAACAATGGGGAGCCTATTGTACACTTGTTGCCCCTGTTCCCCCCCCCCCCACACATGCAGTGGTGGGCAGGCATGCACATATGTGGTGGTTACTGGTGTCAGTGTTTTGGAATGGGGTATGGTACTCCAGTATCCACACTGATATTCACTCCATGCCTTTGTCACCAGGCACCTGTTGCAATACATCTGCACACATGTGCCTCACTCAGTATATATATATATATATATATATATATATATATATATATATATATCTGTATGTATATATATATATATATATATATATATATATATATATGTATGTATATATGTATATATATATATATATATATATATATATATATATATATATATATATATATATATATATATATATATATATATATAGATATATAGATATATAGATATAGATATGGGGAGAGAGGGGGAGAGAGAGAGACAGAGGAGAGAGAGAGTAAGAGGGGTGGGACAGAGAGATAGATAGTCATATACAGACATATCTGTAGACAGTCAGATCTGTCTGTATATGTATATGTATCTACATATATCTATATATGTATGTGTATTACATATATCTGTGCACGCATATTCTATCTATCTATATATGTCTATGTATTTCTACATCCCTCTCTATCTATGTATACATATATGCATATATATATATATATATATATATATATATATATATATATATATATATATATATATATATATATTATATACATACATATCTCAATATACATACGTATACACATGATATATATATATATATATATATATATATATATATATATATATATATATATATATATATATATATAAAATCCTTTCTATTTACACATATGTATACACACACTAACATACTGATGAACATCCATTACTGTACAACCTACATTGTACATTGCACTACAACCTACATTGATATGTGCACATAGCTACCTTCACATACATATGTATGTACAGCCTTCAGTGACAGTTGCAGTATGTCCCCTGCCCTATCCACATCTTCATATACATAGATACAGACTAATAACACATGGAGGGTTCACAGTATGTAGACTATTATATTAGTACTTTACATTACCTGTATTTGTTGCAGCTGTTTCCGTTGGCTTTCTGATAGTTGGCCTGCTGACAACTTGTTTGTTTTGTTGTTATATATATTTTTTTTCTTTCTTTCTTTCCTTTCTCTTTCTCTTTTCTCTCTCTCTCTCTCTGTCTCTACCTCCAGAGGGTGCAATGAAAGTATTGCATGTGTGGACTGGGAGTGCAGGATGCTTTTGTAGGTATCTGCACATGTCCATGTGATGGCCTCTGCACCAGTTGTTAGCCAGCATTTACTAATTGCATGCAGCCTGTTGTGTAGTGATTGCAGTTCTCACTGTGATTTCAGGACAGTGCTATAAAAAGGTTTGTTAGGTAGGCATAGCCCTTTCAGATTATCAGGGTGGGGACCATGCTGGCATGCAGTGGACACTGTTCTGTGAGTGTAAGGGTTGGTATGTCTCTCATATTTCAGGCTGTGTTGTAGACACTGCAATGCATGTTGTACTGTAACCTGAGTATTCCTTCCTCCAGTTTCCTCTTCTCAGTGTGTATGTAAACTGACACCTATGACTAGTAATACTGTGTATATGTGTGTGTGTGCTTTCCTGTGGGAATTGTGGTGTAACTGGTATATAGCAGTGGCTCTTGCAATCTGTTGCTATGGCTTCAATATTTGCCCTTTACATTCACTGCTTGTATGCCTGCTAGGTGTCTTTCCTGTAATGTGTTGCTATGGCTTTCCTATTTTCCATTTACATTCACAGCTTGTAATGCTTGCTATTTCTGTTTGAGCAGCAATTCTCTATGTGTTTGTTGTGGTAGGGTGATACTGCATGCAGTATGGTCTGGCCATGGTGTGCGCCTTGACACTTAGAAGGGTATTTGATCATGCTACTGAGCAGGCCTCAGATACTCTCAGGTGCATCTTTTATCAGCCTCATGGAATGGTACATATCAGTGGGATACACCCATGAAATATTCTGATATTCTGCAGTTGTGACCGTGAGTTATTTTGTGCATGTGTATTACTACACCATTTGTGACGTGCAAGTGGTGCATACGTTCAGTAATTCATAGTTACCATTGCATGTGTTGTAACACCTTTCTGCCTACTGTTAGTACATTTCACAGGGCGTCAGTGGGGCACAGTTGACATTTGTTTTCAAATCAGGGACATCCCTGTAACTCAGTTACAGTTGCTATGTCTGGGCTCTTAACTATTCAACTATGGCAGTGTTTATCCTGCTCTGAGTATGTGTGTGGCTTGCCAGGTGCTACTGTGACATTATTACCTACTAGCTACCAACTAGCATGGCTGTTTCTCTTCACACAGTAATGTTTTACAAATCCACTAGATTTGACAGTAAATATACATGACATGCTTTGTGTACTAGACTTGCAATATTCCCTTTACATTACTTCCTACTATTTCATGATATATTTCTTTCAGCACAATGTTCTTGTATAGCAGTCATGGCTTAGAGGTAAGTCATGCAGACTACTGTTTCCAAGGTCCTGGGTTCAAGACTGACAGAGTAATTTTATTTTGCTGCTGAGCAAACTATAGGCCTTGTCATTCAGAGTGACTAAGGCACTTTTAAGCAGTTGTAAGAAGGTTAGCGCTGGTTTGCGCGGAGCTCACGCATGCGCACTGTCGCTTAGCTTCGCACACACATGCTTAGCTAAGCGCACAGAAGTGCACACCTGCTTACTACTGCTTAAAAGTGCTTATTCTCGTGCACGCCCGTGCTAATTTCTTTGAAAGAAAAGAAAATGGGGAGATATGAAAGTGGTGAAAAAGGGGGCACAAAGAGGGTAGGACAGTAGGAAAGCAAGCTTGGGATTTGCAGGAGGGATGTAGGAAAGGCCTATAGCTGCCCATTTCTTTATCAGCAACAGCTGTGCATATGTTTGTAATTTGGTGTGAAATTTGAATCCTTCCACCCCTGAGAGAGGGGTGAGGACAACAATATTTCTTGTACAGCCAATTGTAATTGCCAGTTTACATGTCCAGCAGACGTGTGCGAAATGGGCAGCTATGTATGGGACATGATTTTTTTGTGGGAACAGAGTGCCTTTTTTTTTTCAGGTTTGAGTGGAATGTCAGGTACAGGAAGTAGGTATAGCTGGGGAGGTAGGTAGGGGAGGTTAACAGACAAGACAAACAAGACGCATACAGGGGTGGTGTATGACACATGTGGGGGGATACACAATTGATGGATACGGATGTTTGGATATCTCGAGCCCATGAGCCCACAGATGGCAACAGTGCAACTGAGATCCCCTCCCATGGGCAGTTGCCACTGTGCCTTCACTGCCCAGGATGGGGCTGTGCTGGGGGCTGTGTAGGATGGGCAGCAGACATGCCCGTGAGTTGTGCCACCCATGCCTCAAGCTGGCGTAGGGGCCCAAGCACAGTGTGCCGGATCTCCCTACACACCACAGTCTGGACACTACAGAGGGTGAGTGGATGTTCTCCTCTGGCCACACTTGCAGAGGGGGGACGAGCCCCATCCCCTGCAGTGCTTCCACCTGCAGGTGGCACAGGGCCACCGGAGGAGGGTCCGGCCTGGGCACTACTGCCAGGTGCACTCGCCAGCTGAGGAGGGAGAGGTGGGTCCTCTGGAACCCACCTTCCTTGTCACCCTATGTTTTGCATTATTTTATGACAGTTTGGGTTAGTAACGTACAATGCCATTTACAATTATTTGTAACAGCATGCATTAGTATTCCCATTAACCAAACACCCATAAATTCAAGCCATTGAACAGCAAGCATAATGCATGCATAATTTGAACAACAATACACAATCCAACAACATGCAGGGTTGATTGATGGCAACAGGCCATCAGGTTTGGATGTATGAACAGGGCACATGCATCAACATACATGCAAATATGTATGAACCAACAGGACAAATGTCCAGGGGAGTTAATTGTGATTACACATACTCATTTCATGTGGAATGGATTATTTGTGGTTATAGGGTAGGGTGAAGAAATATTTCATTAACAACTTCAAATACCTATACATATGCTGTACATTTCTACTAGCTGCAGATATATACACCCTACAGGTCTGACTACAGTTTCCTATGTGTAGACTTACGCATGTTGGTGATGGGAATGTTACTGCTACATTAATATACATTGCATTTTTATTCATACACATTCATATCTGGCTCTGTTCAGCTACAGCATCCTGCTACGTTTGATTTATATGGCTCTAGACAACTATGGATGTTTGGTATTTCATACAACCATACTATCTGCATATTGCAAAGGTACAGCAACATATCCAAATTGTGGGACACACATTCCAGCTTCAGTACATTATTTCACACATTTCATTCTTTGGTTGTGCCTGTCACATTCATTTCATTCTGTACTGACTGTGGTATACTTTATTCAGGAGTTATTACAACTTTATTGGTGGATTCATACCTCTTTCTCACACTCTCACTTGTTTTATTTTTACAATTCAGGATGGTACTTAATTCTAGGCTTTATTGACATGTTTTACTTGGTTACAACAATCCTTTCTAACAGTCTCACTTGTGTCATGTTTCAGATTTTAAACGGGGATATATTTCACACATGTGTTGTACTCAGCTTGTGTAGCTGTAATTTACAGCCTGCTGCAGGTTATGTACTATTACATTACAGGTGGAACATCTTTATTTCAGACTTGTTTCATTTTTATTTTTGGATTACAGGCTGCATCACACTTATGTTATCACACAGTACTAGCAGAATCTCTCTTACACTGTTACTTGCACTTTTTATTAATAAGTGACTACACTGCACTCTTTTGCAAGCTGTCATACTTATATTTTTAACAGTTACAGGGAGAGACTTACTAACCTGCCTGGTGGCGCAACCGCACAAGCCTATCGGCATAGGCTCGACGATTCATGGAACGGACAACTGCAGCTGTAATATAAATGAAGTAATATTGGAATACACATCTCCATAATATCAGCTAGGTTAATTTCTTAAATAAATAATTACAAGTAACTTACTGCTGAGTAAGTTACAAGTAACTTACTCAGCAGTGGGGCGTTGGGCATTTGCCTGGCCTCCTGGATCCAACGGTTCAGTTGGTCCTGTTTCCGTCTCTTCAGGTCCGCATGGTGGTGACGGACCTGTTCACCAGTCCTTTTTATTCCTGTGGCACTGGTGAAATCATGTGCCAACCAGTCTCACGCCTCAGCCTTGTATGCTCCCCACAGGACCTGGCCCTGCATGGGTTGGGCCTCATGATCATGGACGAGGAACCAAACCATATATTTGGACTCCTCAATGCCCCACCTCTGTGCTCGGAAGCAACTACCCTCTCCTACACCTGCCATCCTGACTGCAAATCGAATCCACCATCAGTTATGCTGTGTATTCCCGCCTATGGGGCTTATATATGCCGTTTTTCCCGTACTTATCTGTGATTGGCCATTTTGAAAATGTATCAGCTTCACAAAATCTGCTTTGTCATGCTTCTCTTTCCATTCATTCCTATATATATGCTAATACTGCATTTCTAAGAGCAACTGTCATGGCTTAGTGGTTCAGTACTTTGACTATGGTGCATGGTATCCTGAGTTCGAGCCTGGCCATTGCTTTGTTTGTTTTATGACTGTCTACACAAGCTAGAAGGTGTGTCTGTGTAAAGGCAGTTTTGATACAGCTTGCTCAACGTTGCCCGCCGGTTATCTTGTTGGCGCGGTGCGCAGCTCCGCGCAAACGGGTTATGCTGGTTTACGTGTCATTTGGCTGTCAGCATGCATATTACGCTCAGCTCAGCTACGGGCACACAGTTTCAGCATGTTACAACACTGCTCAACCCCGGGCACTCATTTTACACCTGTTAAACCACTGCTCACCTACGGGCAGATATACTCAGCTTGTTAGAGCGCAGCTCAACTATAGGCACTTCTGACATTTTATTTTTTTTTTATTATCTCACATTTCTTCAAAATACATGGCCCATTTCATTACATTTTTACATAAAATATAATTTTATATATGTACATATATGTCAGAGAATTGTTTTGTGCTTATTTCACTGGAAATAAAAATTGATGTTGTGGGGGCTCGAACCGTGACTGCCTCGTCTTCAGCTGACATCTCTACCGCTATGCTATTGCTTCTTGGCTTACTTTGCATATTTAGATCTTATATGCTTTTCCACTGACTGCTAACTGTGGCTAAGCGATGGGCACGCCCGCGCAAACGAGCACAATAATGGGCAAACATCTTTAGAACTTATAAAAAAAAATATAACATGTTCATTCTTATGTTTTATGTTTATAGTCTGTGGGGCCATGTGTTGTGTTGCGTTTGTTGACATTTACGCGGACTCTCTCATGGGGGTTTACTTTCGGGACTGTTCCTCTTCTGGGGGCGTGTCCATTTGCAGGACTCACCCTGCGGTCACGCCCCCTACTTTCTTACATGGACTGTGTTAGCCTTGGGTGTGAGTCAGCATGCCCTCATGAATATGCATATCTTGCTGACGTCACACCGTTTAACTGAAGCCTCCGTGTAAGAGTTGTAACTCTTACATGGAGGCTTTGTGAATCCTGCCCAGATACTTCACAAGGAGTACCCATACTGATGCAGAGAGAGGAAGTCACTGTATGTGCTGGGAAGAAATAATGGGTAAGGTGGGCAGGATATAGCTACTGTAGCTGAGGTGATATAATTTAGAGGTTTTAGCTTGCATTGTTTTAGAGAATATAGAATCTCCTTTCAGATACCACTTAGGGCTAGACAGGGGCATAGTGTTTCTTTAACAGCTATGGAGGTCATGGTAAGTCTGTTAGAGTTTAGGAAAGATCAAGCAAATTTAGTGCCCTGGAGAGCACACCTGTTTATAAGCAAACTGAAAGGTAAGCTCTTAATGATAGTTTAGAAATTGTCAAACTTACAAAAAAAAAACAGACTGACAGTTTACAAGATGTCATTAAGCAACTGCAGTATCACAACTGCTATTACTTAATAGACAGATGTCTATACATCTGTCCTGCTTTCTAAAGGAAGTTAAATTAACTAAAACAGAACCAAGCGACAGAAAAATAGTTTATAAACTGCTTACTATGTCATTACAGTGGTGTTTGTTTTTACAGATTGTTAAGACGTGCAACTTTTTTCAGGATTCAGTTTCTCAGTCAAGTGGAGCTGTAGAGTATTTTACCACGTTATCCCCAGCCTTTGTTTTTGTAGTATCTGTAAACATATTTAATAAATATGCTCCTGGAATCTTGTAATTCTCCAGTGAGCCAGTCTTCCACATGACCTGACAAAGTGAGTCAAGAGCAATATATTTTAATGAACTTAGAATAAGCTTAAACCAACAAAGAGTAAACCAGTTACTTTGTAGGAGTGTATTTATCTATGAATATATAAGGAGTCTATTTATCTATGAACATGTATGTGTGTGTATGTTTGTGTGTTTGTGTGTGTGGTGGTGCATGTGTATATACGGTTCCCCTTCATAATCGTGAAATACTGAAATCTCAAATTTCAGTATTTCACGACCATAAAGATGAAACCCTCAAACACCTAACCTTCACAATCCCGAAACTACAAATCCCAAACAAGCAGCATACACCACACCACACATAAACCATAATACCCGCACTACAAAACAAATAAACACACAAAAACAAAACACCACACATCCACATACCTACACTGTGCCCCCCCTCACCCCCTACTTATCTAGTTATATATATACTAACTTCGAGATCGCACAAACAGTAAAAGGCAGTACACTCACACCCAGACATTCCACAGTCCCTCGCACACGCACACACACACACACACACACACACACACACACACACACACACATCACATATAGACAAACACCAACACATCCAACAATTACACACTCATACGTTCACCTTCCGACCCTAACCCACACATACAACTTATAAACAATCTCACATACACTCAAACTCCCACCCAAAACCCTTACAAAACACTGACTTACCTTAGATTCCACATAAATCAGTACACTATGCTGAACAACATACAAACCAAACAGTGCACGTCACATAGTGTAAAGCCATAACCACAAATTCGAAGTATTCGAATTCACGATTATGCACTTTCAACATTTTAAAAATTCACCTTTATTGTTGCAAAATACTGAAATTAGAGATTTCAATATTTTGCGATTACGAAGGGGAGCAGTATATATACATGGGGTACCTAATTTTATTGGCTCTACTTTTGTTTAATCAAAAAAAAATTAGTCGACTGTGTGACATCCCTGCTCTGGGTCAGTGATCAAGGAGTCTCAATCCTCACCATGGACACCATGACAGACATTCACTTGCAACAAATATAGATACACACAGTATTTTCAGGTGCAGCTCTCTGCACCAAACATAATTTCCATTAAGAGCATGCAGGAACCACAGTCAGTCTTGGGGCTGCATTTTCTCTCTCTCTCCAGGCCCCCAAATAAGACTTCCCACTGACACAGCTGAGAGTTGAGTCCTCAGCCAAGTGTTACAAGCCAAGACCTCCACCACCATCTCTGTGAAACCAGTGCTGTGTATCCCTGCTCCAAGTATCTGACACACACATTCTTTGAGATTTGATTTTCACACACACACATGGGAAAGACTGACACAAATGTACAAGATATGCCCCAACTGCCCAGACTAGAAGGTAGACACTGCCACCAGAATACTCCAAAGCCAGCTACTCTAAGGCTTTTGCAAGGGTACCCATTTACTGAGTAAAATTAATACTATTACAAATGGTAGTGTTTGACCAGTGCAGCAAGGCTTTCATGAGTGGCCACAGTGTCACCAAATAAACATACATATTTTGAAAGATTAAAATATTCTCTAAAAGACCAGCCGCAATGAAAAGTTTAAATATATTTAATAATAAATAATAAAAGAACATGAAAATACTAAATGTCTATTTACAATAAAAAACAGAGTTTCATCACAGGGAATATTAAAAATAACACTGCTGGAAAGTTTCACACAGCTACAGAAAAATAGTACTTAACTGATCTCACTATATTTCTTGACTGATCTAAAGAATTACTATTCCCTTGTTACTTACTAAAGCAAGGCAAGATGAAGTAGGTAAGTGATCCTTCTTTGTCAGGTTTCAAAAGCAGACTGCCCTGAAACTTCTGTCTCATCTAGTATTAAAACATCATTTTCATGCTGGATCACAGAATCACACCACATACATCTGGTCAACTGACTCTGGTTCCTACACTAACCCCCTTTGCTAGAAACTGAACCATAATTTAGCACATATGTTTTACCATATGCACCAATAGAGTTTTGTTGAGATGTGTTATAGCATCTGGAAGCTATAAAACCATTTCAAAACTATCACCCTTCCAAGGTAGCAATTAGTTCACTCCTAAGGACAATACAGTAGGATTCCTAGTCCTGGTTTTCACAGACATTTTGTCTCTGGCAGCAATCAGAACTGTAAGATACAGGGAGAATTTAATAAAACCTCACATGTTTTTTTACCATGTAGGCATCACGCTGTGCTGTTAACATGAAAGCAAGAAGGTTTGAGATTCAGTAAGCACTGCTGAGCAGCTCACATGCACGCTCCAACAAGAAAAGTTCCATGGCATGCAAATTACCTCATAAGCAGGTGAATTTCATGCAAATGAGGCAGGTAGAGTGATCCAGCAAGCAGATAGGCATCTCTTCAGACCCCGTGTCAGTGTCTGTAGTATACATAGAAAAATTCCATGTACAGGAGTGTAGACAGACAAAAGGAGCTGTAAAACTCTAGATATATGGACAGAAATGGCATATCACATACAGTTATGAGGGAAACTATCCTTCTGTGTGTCTAAAAAAGTAAAGGACACAAATTAATTTATTTTTATTTTTAATATTCTGAGCAAGTTTGTGTGATGAGCCACAGTGTGCAAACATGCTTTATAAAAAAAAATTTAAAAAATTGTAAAAAATAAAATTAGTATTAAGCTACAGAAGTGTATTACAAGACCTTGCGTGGACTATCTACAATGGTCCATTGGTGTTGTGGGGCTATGAAGTGTGTAGTTTCCAGGATGTGAGCATGGATCCCTATGCAAATGAAGTGTAGTTACTGAATAGCATAAAGGCGTAATCTTGTCCACATAACCCCTTCACGTAGGCAGAGAACCATGCTGGTCTTTACACAACAGGTAGCTCACATTAGGGGAGGTTATGTCCAATAACTTCTAAGTGTATTTCAGCACAGCTGTATCTGCTTGCATGGTGCACCACTGTGCTGTGTGTGTCCTTTCAGGGGTGTGTGTGTACTAACTTCTAAACTTTGTTTAGCTAAGGGGTGCATGTTTGCATGTGTTTGTGTGGCACTCCACCATGCTGAGTATGGAAGTCTGGGGTGGGGTGTACACTAAGTGTTAAGCTTTGCTTAAGTACAGGGCATGTGTTTGTGTAGTGTGCTGCAGTGATGAGTGTTTCTAAAAAGCCAATGATATATTCATTTCTTTGGACCCCTGTTTAACTTGCACTAAGGCCATTACATAATGTTAATTATATACTAGAAAGGTGGAATGCTTCATAGGTAGGCAATCACACATTCAGCACATACCTCAGAGCTCTATAAAGTATTCATTCACCCTACAATCTGATTTCCCACATACTCTGCACCACTGGAGTACAGACATGGGAATTTTAACTGAGAGAGAGCTGGGGGTTTCTGCAGGTCTGCTACATCTGTATGTGCAAGATGCTGAAGTCAATGCTGCTACTGCTGCTGACGATAGGCCTAGACAGAGAAGAAGAGTGGTCAGGCCCAGGGTAACCTTCCAGGAGCTACATGAGCTGGAGATTGTAGAGTGCTACAGGATGGACAGGGACATACTATAAGAATTCACTGAGCTCTGCCACCCTTAACTCAGACCCAGAGCCAATGGAGGGCAACCCAACCCAGTGGAAACAAAGGTATGTGTAGCCCTTAAGATACTAGCTACAGGTACTTTCCAAAGACCAACTGGAAACATGATGGGAGTCTAATAGGCATCAGCATCCAGGGTACTTCACCAGTACTCCTTCTCTCAACCCTGAGGTGATGGCCAGCAATATGCAACACTTCTACTATGTAGCACACTACCCTGAGGTACTGGGTGCCATAGAGTGCACTCATGTACACATCAAGTCACCACCCAGTGAGGAGGGTAGAATCTACATCGACCACTCCATCAACTACCAGTCCATGTGCAATGTCCTGAGGATTATCATGAATGTGTGTGCTGGCAGCCCTGGCAGTTATCACAACTCCCATATCTGGCACGCATCACAGCTGTACTAGATGTTTGCTAATGGGGGACATCCCACATGGCCATTTACTTGGGAATGCTGGCTAGTCACTGGAACAGTGGATGATGACACTCATCAGAAATGCACACACACCCAAAAAAGAACAACATAGTGAGGCACACGCACAAACTAGAAACTTCACAGAGCATGTGTATGGGCTTCTAAAGTCGTGGTTTCAGTGCTTGGATATATCTGGTGGAGCCCTGCAGTACTCTCTAGCCATGTGTGTTCATAGTATGTGCCATGTTAAACAATATGATACTGCGGAAACAGCTACAGCAGGATCAGCAAAGGGAAAGGATACACAGCCCTGACACCAGTGCCTAGCTCACAACAGTCACAGTCACAAGAGGATTCAGAGGAAGAACCCCCTGATGATGTCCCTGTAGGAAGACATAGGTGTGCCCAGTATGCCGCTCTCTAACCTACACACTACTTGTAAGGATTACTGCAATATGGTATCGTATGTATAGATCTGCTGCATTTATGCAATGAAATATAGTGGGGTATTTGGACAGATGGAACATCCACATGGGACTACAGATACCCAGTCCAATAGTATGTGTTCCCTAATAATCATTATGCATCATGGTTGGAAAATTCACTACATCAGTCAAGGGAGATGTTAAACTGTAGGATCACATGATATCTGGACTACTGTCTATCCCAGCAGGTCACGTGCTGTTGTTCCTCTACCACCAACATGGCAGTGTTCTCATATAATTGCTTTAACAGTAATTCAGCAGTGGTATATCAGTAGACCAAGCAATCTCAGGGCTGTAACACAGATCTCAATCACACATTGTATGCCTCACTTAATGTAGGAATAATAACTTACATATTTATCCTGTTGATTGTGTGATGAATGACTCCTCTCTGTCTGGCAGTCTGTGTGACTCAGTGGGATAGGGAAATTAGCATGGGTGATGGTGTTGATGGTTCTAATCTGGAAGTATTCACATCTTTTGCATATGAGGTATTATTATGTTGGTGTTTTCACAGACTGTCAGTCTGTGTGTGGCATAACATTAGGAACCTCGGTCCCATATTATTTACAGCAGACAGCTGAGGAATGCCGTGGACATTTTGAGTAAAGTGCAGTACTGCAGAAACAGGGACAGATGTTATTGTTTGTAAAACACAAAATCCCGGACTGGAGTACTGGCAGGTGTGGCCTGGAGTCACTTAATAAGTACTGACAGTCCTGCTGGGCATGCTCATACACTTGGGTAAAATGAGCACAATTTTCTTGACCCTTCATCAAAATAACCTGTTATGTATAGATATGTTTACACATACAGCATATATGTATACAAATCTGTCTATTACTATCTCTCTCTTACATACATAGTATATCTATCTCTATTTTGTGTCATAGGTTCATAGGTTCATAACCCAGCCACTGGGGATGCACAAGCCTGTGCATTTCTTTGTGCTGGTCCCAAGCTCGGATAAATGGGGATGGTTGCATCAGGAAGGGCATCCGGTGTAAAATTTTGCCAAATCATACATGCAGACAACAGTACAGATATACATATTGGATTGGTCAAGGCCCGGGTTAACAACAACTGCCACCAGTACTGTTGGCCAACAGGCTGCTGGCGGTAAATGGGCTACTGTTGGCCGAAAGAGGAGGAGAAGAGAAGGAAGGCATGCCTGAAAGCAGGTAAAGGCTAGGACTGTGATACTGAGTGTCGGAACTTTGAATGTTGGCAGTATGACTGGTATAGGGAGAGAACTAGCTGATATGATGGAGTGAAGAAAGGTTGGTATATTGTGTGTGCAAGAGACCAGATGGAAGTGGAGCAAGGCTAGGTGTATCGGAGGTGGTTTCAAATTGTTTTATCAGGGTGTGGATGGCAGGAGAAATGGCGTAGACATTATCCTGAAGGAACAGTATGCTAAGAGTGTTTTGGAGGTGAAAAGAGTGTCGGATAGAGTGATGTTTATGAAGCTGGAAATTGATGGTGTAATGATGAATGTTGTTAGTGCATATGCTCCAGAAGTTGGGTGTGCGATGGATGAGAAAAAAAAAACTGGAGTGAATTGGATGAAGTGGTGATGACTGTACCCAAGGGTGAGAGACTGGTGATTGGAGCAGATTTCAATGGGCATGTCGGTGAAGGGAACAGAGGGGATGAGGAAGTGATGGGTAGGTATGGTGTTAAGCAAAGGAATGCAGAAGGTCAGATGATAGTGGATTTTTCAAAAAGGATGGACATGTCTGTGATGAATAAGTAGTTTAACAAGAGGGAGGAGCATAGGGTGACATACAAGAGTGGAGGAAGATGCACACAGGTGGATTATATCTTATGTGGTCTGAAGGAGATGGCAGACTGTAAAGTGGTGGCAGGGGAAAGTGTAGTTAGGCAGCATAGGATGGTGGTTTTTAGGATGACATTGGTGATCAAGAAGAGGAGGATGAGTGTGAGGGCAGCATCATGGATCAAATGGTGGAAATTGAGAGGGTAATTGTGAGGTGATGTTCAGGGAAGAGTTAAGACAGGCACTGGGTGGCAGTGAAGAGTTACTGAATAGCTGGGTAACTACAACAGAGCTAGTAAGAGAGATGGCTAGAAAGGTGCTTGGTGTGACATCTGGAAAGAGGAGGGAGGACAAGGAGACCTGGTGGTGGAATGAAGAAGTACAGGAGAGTATACAAAGAAAGAGGTTGGCAAAGAAGAAGTGGGATTGTCAGAGAGATGAAGAAAGTAGACAAGAGTATAAGGAGATGAGGTGCATGGCAAAGAAGGAGGTGGCAAAGGCTAAGGATAAGGCATATGAAGAGTTGTATAAAAGGTTAAGGAGGGAGAAAAGGACCTGTACCGATTGGCTAGACAGAGGGCCCGAGCTAGTAAAGATGTGCAGCAGGTAAGAGTGATAAAGAATAAAGATGGAAACATATTCACAAGCGAGGAGAGTGTGTTGAGCAGATGGATAGAGTACTTTGAGGGGTTGATGAATGAAGAGAATGAGAGGGAGAGAAGGTTGGATGATGTGCGGATAGTGAATCATGAAGTGCAGTGGATTAGCAAGGAGGAAGTAAGGATAGCTATGAAGTGGATGAAGAACGGAAAGGCTGTTGGTCCAGATGACATACCTGTGGAAGCATGGAGGTGTTTAGGTGAAATGGCAGTGGAGTTTTTAACTAGATTGTTTAATGAAATAAGTGAGAGGATGCCTGAGGAATGGAGAAAAAGTGTTTTGATACCGATTTTTAAGAATAAGGGTGATGTGCAGAGCTGTAGTAACTACAAAGG